>NW_009605418.1:55657-68288 GCF_000690535.1 Cariama cristata | reverse complement strand
GGATCCCGCACTCCTCAGCCTGCAGCCCCTCGAAGCCCTCGTAGAGGCCTGGAGGGTGGCAAGGTGGTGTCAGCGCAGGGTGACCCTCCGCCCAGCCGGGGAGGGGACATCGGGCATGTGGCGAGATGGTGCTGGTGGGGCCGGGACTGACTCAGAGTAGCCAGGAGCAGGGCTTGCTCCAAGCCTGGAGCACCGTGGCTGGGGTGGGAGCTGCAAGGTAGTCCCCATGGACACAGGCTGGGTGGGAAGGCACCTCTCTTGTGTCTCCCAGTACTCACCAGTTCGGCTGGGCAGGGAGCGGGGCGGGGACCGCCCTGGGCCATGGTGGAGAGGGCTGCCATGAAACTCGCTGTTGGGTTCCCTCCGAGGGAAACCAGCATCGGGGTTTCCATACTCAGACTCCAAGTAGTTGTAGTAGGGGCCCATATCTGGGCTGGGAAGGCCATAGTGAGGGTCTTCCAAGCCCGGCCCGTACTCATACCTAGGTCTTTCTCGGAGCTCAGCCCCTCTCTCACTGTCTTCACTGGCCCCATTACACAGGAAAGCAAAATCAGCTGTAAGTGGTGAGAGAAAAGGAAGTGTCAGTGCAGGCTGGCTCAAGAGAGGTAGGTCCGCTATGGCCGGGGAGCGTGCAACCACACCAGGCCAGCAGAGCCAGGCCTGCATTCAACAGCCTCGCCTGCATTCAACAGCTTCCAAAGCTGTAGCTCTGTAGTTTGCTGATGGGCAGACCAGCTCCTGTCTGTAGCCAGAAAGTCCTTGAGCAGCAAGAACCCCAGTTCCCAGTGTGCTCCCATCCTGGGCTGCCACCGTGTCACCTCTCCTAAGCTAAGCAGGAGCAGTGGGATGCACAGTGCACAGAGCAACTCTCCCCTCAAACACCGTAGACTCACTGCAAACCAGTTTCAGGTACATTCTACTCAGTGGTGCAGCTCAGCCCTGGAGAAGTCGGGGGTTCACCCACTTCTTCGGCTGGCTTCAGCAATGCTGACAACAAGAAGAGCCCTTGCTGCAGCCGTATGGAGCCGACCCTGCACGACGTGACTGGTGGCAGCCCAGCCTGTTCCCACCTCTGCTGGGGGATGCTTGCCCATGCTGCCCCGCTCACCGGAGGACCTGTGTGGGCAAAGCGCACAGTTCTGGCCCCAGGCTTCGCCAAGCCGGCAGCAGCACTCAGTGTATGTGGTCTGCTCGCCACGCAGCAAGTCTTGGCAGATGTAGTCGGCGACGGTCTGCCAGCAGACGTCCAGGTGGATTTCATACTCCTCCAAAGCATCTGTGAGTGACACAAGCAAAGGATGCCATGAAAATCATCCAGAAGAGTGCCACCCCACCTTGTCCTGAAAGGCATGACCGTGCACCCCAGCTCCTGCACCCCTGTGCCATGGCTGCACACTGTGCTGGTGCTGGTACACCTCAGCCTGACACCAAGCCCCCACTGCCGCTCCCTCCTGGGGGCCCCAGCCATGGGATGGGATGTGCGGGGTGAAAGTGTGTTGTGGCGGGGGGTTGGGCTCACCTGCCCTGCTGGAGAGGTTCACACACCGGTTTCCAGTGGCATCCAGCACAAGAGGGAGGCTGCAGAAGCAGTGGTAGGAGCCGTCTGTGTTCAGACACTCGCCGTTGATGCAGTACACTTCGTTCTGACACTCATCCTGGTCTGCCCATGCACAAGGACAGAGCAATGTTTCAGGCTGGCAGACATGGGCAATGCAACCCTTTCCCTGCCCAAACAGGGACCTCGAGGGCTCCTGCCATCTCCTCTCTCGTTCCCTAGGAGGGTCCCAGGAAGCCTGTTGCCCAGCCCTGTCCCTGTAGCATGGGCAGCAGGGACAACTCTGGGTGCAGGAGCACAGCTGTCCCTCCGTGTGCAATGGGGTGCCCACTGCTCTTTGAGGCCATCTTACCAACACACTCAAGCCTGCTGGAGTCATAGAAGTAGCCTGTACGGCAGAAGCACTTGTAGCCTGGCACTGTGTTCAAACACTGTCCGTTACGGCAGAACTCGGAGCCAAATATCTCACACTCGTCCATGTCTGAGAGGGATGGAGGGAGGGAGAGAGCATGTCAGGGAGCAGAGCCATGGAAGCAAGGTGGGCTGGGTGCTCTACCTGCAGAAAGCTGGCATGGCACCTTGGCCGGGATCACTGGCAGGACCCCCAGTGAGCCCCCCATCTCTCCCACTGGCCCTGTGCCTGGGAGCAGAGGGGGAAGCACCCACAGGCAGAGCAGGAGGAGGTATGATGGGGAACAGGATACTTTCACAAATAGGAAATTCATGTGTGTTTCTAGAAGGCCGAGCACACAGCCCCCTGGAGGTGAAGTACCAAAGACTGAGCCAGCAGACCACTGGGAGATCTGATCAGTAAACTGGAAGGGTTGTGTCTTACTGGACCCCATCCCTGGTTCGAAATGGGCATGGGAGATTTGCACTAACAAAGAATCACTGCCAGCAGTGAGGCAGGACTGGAGGGAGGGGCACTTCCAGTTCAGTGATATTGGCAATCTGGGATTTCTCTGGATGGAAGAAAGCAGCAGCAGGATGTTAGCATCCCCCACCACAGCTCCGGGGAGAAATTTCTGTGGATGCATCTCCATGCAGGGCATTGCACAGTGCCCTCCCTCTCCCCCCTGGAAGAAATGAGAGAAAATGGTGCTAGTACCTGTGAAAGAGACTTTTCCTGAGAGCAGATCTTTCTGGGGAACATAGCCCTTCCCAAGAGGGCAGACCTCTTGGTACTCCACTGGCCAGGAGGCAGATGCCAAAGGGAAATGGGAAGAAAAGAAACAGCTCATTAGTGCAACCAAGGTGGAGCTGGCGGGCAGAGCACTGGCCTTGTGTGGTGTGGTTGGGGCCACTAGTCCTACCTGTGCCTGGGATGGGGCAGGGGTAAGTCTCACAGCTGTCACCCCAGGCTGCCCCCACAGTACAGCAGCACTCCTCCTTCGTGATGTTCTTGGCCAGGACGCTGTCACACAGGCGAACGTCACTGATGTGGTAGTAGCACTGCTTGCGCTCTGCGCTGTCAGAGAGGTGGGCTGTGTGTGTCTCAGGGCCCTCTAGAAGACAGCAGAGCAGGGACAGAATGGGGTCCTTGGCACCCCAACACAGCATCCCACACCTAGGAGGTCCCAGAGCACACCCAGATCTGGCAGCATGACCCTCCCAGATCCCCACTTTCAGGCTCTTCAGCTCTCCCCAGACGAAAGCCTGCCCATGCCTGTGTGGGCTTGTACAGCCCTGGCAGCCCCTCAGCTTCATCTCACCCCAGCCAGGGCTACCACCAAGCTCTAGCTGCCACCCACACTTCTGTCCTAGCTGCCTACTCACCCATGGCTGCTCGGGGCTGGCACTGCCCTGCCTGTGTGTCGTACTCCTCGTGGTCGCTGGGGCAGAGGCACAGGAAGGATCCCTCCACGTTCTCGCAAAGCGCAGTCCCGCACACGGCGACCATCAGCTCGCACTCATTCACATCTGCAAAGCAAGTGGCAGCCGTGGGCAGCAGGAGCCATGCCTCTGCGTGGACAACGGTCTGCAGCATTGAGTCAGCCTTCAGCAGGGAGATGGAAGCTGCTAGGGGCGAGCTGAGAGCTGTGTTCGCACTGTGGCTCAATACAAGTCTGGTAAGAGCTTTGTTCCCTACTCTCAGTGGATTTAAGGAGCCTGAGCTCCAGCCTGCATTGAGTCACTGGATCACAGGATCACCCAGGTTTGAAAGGATTGCTGGAGGTCTCCAGTCCAACTCCCTGCTCAAAGCAAGGGCAGTTATGGGATCCTACCAGGCTGCTCAGGGCTTTGTCTTGTTGGGTCTTTAAAATGTCCAAGGATGGCAACTGTACAGCCATCTTGAGCGCCTGTTCCACTGTCTGCCTGTCTTCACGGTGAAAACATTTTTCCTTATATTACACCCTGCCTGTTTTCTCCAGGCAACCATTAAAATACCTCTCTAGCCCTGTCAGTGGCTCCCAAGCACCTCCTTTCCACCTGCACACAGAAGGGCTCCATGTTCACGGAGCTGCTCACTTTTTCATAGAGCCCTACTCCTTTGCAGTCCCAAGGATCTGCTGTGCTAAGGGGAGGTTTTTTTGCCTCCATGAGCTGCCCTGTCTATGTCTAGGATTCTCCATGTGTGGATGCAGTCCTCTCATCTGTGCTCCGGGAGCTGTCACACAGTGGGGACACCAGCCTGGCATCCACTGATGGCTCTCCCTCACTGACTGGCAGAGTGATCATGGGAGACTCACCGACGCAGTAGTGCCCGGAGGGTGAGCTCTCATAGCCACGGTCGCAGAGGCAGCGGAAGGAGCCGTCCGAGTTCTCGCAGAAGCCGTGGCTCCCGCACAGCGTCTCGTTGGCACACTCATCTATGTCTGCAGCAGAGCAGAGAGCAGGAATTGCCCCAGACCCCACCTCTCCCAATGGACCCCTCCCTGCCCAGGCCCTTCTGCTCTGACCCCAAGACCTGGGGCAGGCATTCCCTTGATGTGAGGGACTAGGGGGTCTGATTGCCCCACTCACTCCCCTGCTATGAGTGTGTGTGTTAAGAGAAGCTTCCTGCAACATCCAGAGCTGCTAAGAGGCCAGGTGGATAGAGCGACAGGAGCAGGGTGGGAATGGGAAATGGATGGGAAGGGTGGAAGGTGGCTGGCAGGGCCGACTGAGGGTTGCACAGGTCCCTGCAGAGGTGTAAAGGCACACAGAACCTACAGGCTCACATTGGTAGGTGATACAAGGGTGCAACTGAAGTGTGTGGGGCAAGTGCAGACAGATCTAGGATGATACGCTCCTGCCTCATTCTTCTTGACCTGATCCTTCTCCAACTGCTATAGTGCCAGGGAGTAATCTCTGCCTTGCCCCAGCCCGGTGGGGTTGGACAGTCACAACTGGGTCCTCTGCCTGCAGAAGGCAGGTTTAGAGCCCCGCTGGCAGCATCCTGCTCCCCTCCTACTGCTACATGAGAGAGATTTCTCTGGAGCAGCCAGAGTAGCTGCATGCCCACAGCCCGCTGCCCCCAAGGCCTGGAGCAGCTCCACATGCTAAGTCTGAGTCCTGGTGCAGCCCAGAGCCCAGTGGCTGGCAGCAGCTCCTCCTTGCTGTAGCCTTCCCTGAGGTGGGGGGAGCCTCAAAAACTGCAGAAATCCCTTTGCTCTCTCCTCTTTGCTGGAGCCTGAACTCCAAACCCAGACTCCAGCCTAGCACACGGTGGTACCAGCAGCCTTTCCCCCAGCCAGTCCTGCCAGGCAGGTGACTGGAACAGGCAGTGGCAGCAGCCCCAGCAAGCACAGCTTACAGTCCAGCCCCAAGCCTGGAATGGCTGTAACCTGCCCAGCACTCTCCCCAAGCGGAAAGCAGCACAATGCGGTGTCTGTTCCAGATGCCAGGAAGAGAGAAGTCTAGACACAAGCAGGCAGCTCAGCCAAGAAAACAAACTCTCAGCATTATCTGCCTCTCCACCAGCCACACATTTCCACCTCCTGCTCCTCCTCCTCCTCCCCCCCCTTCCCCCCACGCCCCTGGCAGAGATGTCCCACAGCCACCCTGTCCCTGCCAGGAGGAGGGACAGGGACACCTGGGCTGTACTCACCGATGCAGTCACCCAAGGGGGTCCAGTGGAAGCCAGGCTGGCAACCCATGATACAACGGTAGGAGCCCAAGCTATTCTGGCACCGCCACGTGCCACAGATGGCATCCCCGTATTCTTTGCACTCATCCACATCTACAGGGGGGAGAGCAAGGGGATGAGGATGGTCAGATGGGGACCTTGCTTGCTCACTGCAGCACCTGGCTCAAATTCAGCTGGCCAGAGGCCCTGAGCCATTGCTAGTCCTCCTTACAAGTCACCAGCAACTTTGGGTGCTGGGAGCAGAAGTTCCCTCCCCCCTGCACTGGCTGCATCCATTCCCCCAAATCTCAGGGGGCTGATCTCCCCAACAATGAGCTCTCACCCACGCAGTCATCAGTCTCTTGGGAGTGTTTGAACCCATTTTCACAGAGACACCTGTAGGAGCCTTCTGTGTTCAGGCACTGGCCTTGTGAGCACCGGGATTTGTCTGCGCATTCATCCACATCTGCAAAATCAGGCCAAAATCATCAAACTGGATCTCACAGCAGGGGAGGGAGCAGAGGGCAGGACCTGAGGTATGTCCCTGCCATCCTCCAGCTTACCTTGGCAGCTGACTCCACCAGCTGCATTCGAGAAGCCAGGAGCACAAATGCAGAAGTAGGATCCATGACTGTTGAGACACTCGCCATTGGGGCTGCAGACCTCGCTGTTCAGGCACTCATTCACATCTGCAGAGGGAACAGAATCAGGGCCATACACCCAGCCCTGCGGGACATCCTTCACCAAAGCCACATGGATTCCCTCTCCTCAGTCTCTTACAGGCAGCCCTCCAAGGGCTCCTGGCCCTTGGTTTTCTTGCCATGGAGACAGAGATCTTCCCTGTCCATGGTGATCCTGCGTTTGGCTACAACCTTACAGATGTGCCATGCATAGTGGCATCACCTGCCTTGGCACTGGCATCCTCCCTGCCAAGAAAGAAGGGGAATCCATAGGGATGCTGTATGTCCTGGACCCAGAGGGCTGCAGGGATGGGGCTTGTACCTTTGCACATGGTGCCGTTGATGGGCTCGAAGCCAGCCTGGCAGTGGCACTCGTAGGAGCCAGGGGTGTTCCTGCACTCTCCACCAAGGCACTGGACAGCAGGGTCCTCACACTCATTGATATCTGCCAAGCAGAAGGGCAAAGCACAGAGTGAGGCCCCAGATCTTGCCACCATGGGAGAAGATCCCTACCCAGAGAAGCCATCACCCAGATGTCGGCCTGCAAGGTGGGTTTGAGCTGCCCCATCCCGTCACAGTGAGATGAGGGCAGAGACTCCCTGTTACTGGGGTGTGAGGAGTCAGCCCAGACCTTTTACTCCCTTTCGTCATAGGGACCAGGATAAACTGGATCCCAGCACCAAGTCAGTGGTGCCCAGTGACAGGACCAGAGGCAATGGGCACAAACTGAAACACAGGAGGTCCCATCTGAACATCAGGAAATACTTTTTTTACTGTGAGGGTTACTGAGCACTGGCACAGGTTGCCCAGAGAGATTGTGGAGTCTCCCCTCCTTGGAGATACTCAAAAGCCATCTGGACATGGTCCTGGGCAATCAGCTCCAGGTGGCCCAGCTTGGGCAGGGGGGGTTGGACAAGATGATCTCTAGAGATCCCTTCCAACCTCAGCCATTCTGTGATTCTGTGAGTGCAGGGATACTGCTAACCCCAGTGTCCATCTCCAGCAGAGCTCTGCACTGGGTACCACAACCACCAAGAGGTCAGTGCAGAGCCACAGTTGCTGACAAACCCTCTCTTCAGCCAACCGCACAAGAGCAAACATCAGGAAAGTAACCCAGCACCAGCCATACCTTCTGTAGCTCTGCTTTCCTACCTGCCAGACTTGCCTACAATGTCCTTCTCTCGGCAAAGCTGGCCAGGGGCCTACATCAGCTCTTACCCAGCTGCAGAGCTCCCCACAAACCCTCTCCCACCCAACTCCTCTCCCACCCAACTCCCCCAGGCCTTGGTCAGAGCCTGCTGGCACTCTGAGGGTTTTGCTCACAGCAGAGACATGGGTACCTTCCCTCTAACAGAGGGCTGTGAGGTGCCAGCAGACTGCTACTGCCTGCAGGCTCATGAGGCAGGGGGAAGCATTGGAGAACACTGTTAATCTCAGCTGCTGTGCAGGCAGCAGAAGACATGGAGGGATGGAGAAGGTCCTGCTCTACTCTTCTCCCCTGCCAGGAGGCAAAGCCCTGAGACTGGCAGCTCCTGAGGGCAGGGCAGGGGCCTTCTCTTCCCCTTCGTAGAGCACTGAGCACTCCACAGACATAAACAGGCATCACTCCCTATCATCTCAGGGCAGGATTCCCAGCTCTTCAATCTCAAAGTGTTCCAAGTAGCAATATTCTTGAATCTTTCTGGAGATGAACCATAACCTAGTTTATTTATCACAAAACTATCACGAAACCCTTATCCTTTTTCAAATATGAAACCCAGATCCACAGACAAGGCCACCAGCCAAGGCAGGGAAGAACGTGCCATCCTGCCATCGGGTCAGTGTGACTCGAACAATATCGAACCCTGATAAGGTGCCCTTGTGACATGGTTGGGGCAAGGTGGCTGAGAAGGGGTTCACGTGGAATTTTGGGAAAGAGGGAGGGCAGATGGAAAGGATCAAACCATGGTTCTCCCATGTACTCAAAAATCAGATGGAAAATAAGCTCTTTTCACACTGGTTTTCTCAGACACCAAAACAGAGGAGAATAGATGGAGGCTTTCCTCCCTCTCTTCCCCCACTGGAGGCCCCCATGCAGGGGGCTCTTCTGAGAGTCACATCAAAGGCAAGATCTTCTGTTTGGCAGCTATTTTCAGGCTGCAGAGCTCTGCAGTGCTCCAGAGAGAAATTCATAGCATATGGCCAATCTTTAAACAAATACCTTTGCCAGCTCTGCCCTCTCCCTTCCCTTGCCCCAAACAGGGAATTTGCCTCAAGCCATCTCAAGTCCAGGATGTTCCCTAGGGCAGTCACCAGGGAGGGAGTTTTGCTGCCTGCGCTGGGGCAGTCCGGCTATAAGGTTGGGACAGAGTGTTCTCATCTCTCAGCAATGCAACCAACACAGATCGATGTTGGTGTTAACTCCCTGCCATGCATACCTGGCACAGCAAAGCCCTTGAGCTAAGCTTTCCTTTTTAAACGTGTCCAAGTTACATTAGGGGCTGGGGAAAAATGATGAAGCCTGGATGCCCACAGTCTCTCCACTGGCTGTGGACCCAAGGTTTCTCCCTCTGTTGAGGACCTACATTTGGGGCATGTGCTCCCAGGCACACAGTTCTGAACTGAACCACACACAATTCCTCTCTGCCCATGTTTCCAGGCCTCCTGTACTCCTCTTTTGGCCTTTGTCAGCATCCCCCAGGTCATCATTAGTCCAGGAGTCTCATCAATGAGTCCTTCCCCCCCATCCCTTTCCTGTGTGAGGAAGATCACCTTCCTGCTGCTCTAGGTGATACCCGCTTGCAGCCACCCCACCTCTGCTGATCAGAGAGCCCAAGAGCTGGAGAAAGATCCTGAGGCTGAAGAAGTCCCCAGGCTCCACCAATAACCCAGCTATGGCAACGTCTCTTCCCTCATTCCCTCCAGCACCCGATCCTTTGTCCCTGGGAAAGGGATACCTTCACATGCGCTACCATCTCTGGAGACGGCGTAACCGGCATCACAAGCCATGCAGGAGTAGGAGCCCTCGGTGTTGAGGCAGAGTCCGGAGGGACAGGCAGCCTGGGACGTACACTCATCGATGTCTGCATAAGCACATGAGGGAGAGCCAGATGAGTGGGAAGGATGCAGAGCAATCATGATCAGGGGCAGATGTGTTGAAAGAACCAGCCAACATGGCGACCAGGACTCAAGCAAAGCCAAGCGCTCAGGGAGAGCCTAGGGAAACCTCTTGACTGGGTGTGTGACACTTCAGAGGGTCTGGACCCACGGCTCCCTGGTACCTTGGCAGCTTTTCCCATCAGGTGCCACCTCGTAGCCCTGGTAGCAGGAACAGTGGAAGGAGCCATCCAGGTTGACACACCGCCCATGAACACAAATCCCCTCCACAAGGCACTCATCCACATCTGTGTGACACAGCAGAGGACAACATGGCATGGGAGGGTGCTCAGGGCTGTCCCCACCACCCAAGCCACCAGGGCGCTGTGCCCCAGCCATGCAGCCTGGCTGCCCGTGGCAGAAGGGTGCTGCCTGTGCCCCTGCTCCTTTTAAGGTTTGCAGGGAGCACTGCTGTGGGGGGTGAGGGTGCTGCCCAGAGACAGTCTGAGCTCCTCACCAATACATCTCCCGTTCCTGGGCCGGTAGCCATCTCCACAGCTGACACACTTGTAGGATCCCAGCGTATTGACACACTTCCCGCTGTGGCAAGGGCTGGGATCCATGCACTCGTTGATATCTGCCAAGAAACACACTCCTTTCAGGCTCACAAAGGGAAACAGCGCAGCCTTCTCCAGGATGCCCTCTCCAGCTGGATCCTCAGAGATCCCCTCCAGGGGACAGTGATGCCCAAGAGGAAGTGAGACAAGTTTGCCAGGGCTTAGGCAACACTTCTTACAGTCCCACTTATCACGCAGGATCCTACACCCACACCTGAGGGCTGACATAATCCAGCAGCAAAACTCACTGCCGCAGGATGTTGCCAAGGCCAGGAATGTGCATGGGCAGAGAAAGGGATCACCTGTGCAGGGCTGTTTCATCAGGGACTTTCATAACTACGATTAGGATGCAGCCTCCAGCTCAGGAAGTCCTTAAGGCAAGTGCTTTCTGGAGGCTGTGTGGGGGGAGCAGCATTCTGTGCATGCCCTGTTTCCCATACTGCCTTCTGAAACAGTCTCCGGCTCTCTGTTGGAGATGAGCTACTGAGAAAGGGGGATCTTTGATCAGGCACATCATATGTTCACAAGGTCGAATGATGTGAAGGGCCCAGATCATGCCACGTGAATGGGATGCTGTGGAGACAGGTGGCCTGAGTCTCTGCAGTCTACTTGCCAGCACGAGGGTCTGGTGACAGAGTCAAGGTGGCATGAAAATAGATGGGCATGTCCTCCTAGAAGGGGAAGCTGGCATGGGCTGGCTGTAGGGGATCTCCCTGCAGACGTGGGAGAGGATCTTGGAAGAAGTCCCCTCTCTGCCCAGGAAAGCCTGTCCCTTCTGTAGGCAGAGGAGATGACAGGCAGCCCTCAGGGAGGGCACAGGGCAGACAAACATGGCGGGGTCCTTCTTCCCTTCCAGGAGAAGACACGGAGCGGTGAGGAAAGAAGGTGTTCAGCCCTGCATAGGGTGGGTTGGTGGGGCAGGGGAACAGGGAGCAGCAAGCTTCACCTTCACACTGCTCTCTGGGGCCCATGGCAAAGCCCTCTTTGCACTCGCAGCGGTAGGAGCCAGGGGTGTTGATGCATCGCTGTCCTCTGCAGGTAGAGGGCTGCTCACATTCATCTCGATCTGGCAACAGACAGGGAGACAGGCTTGAAGTCTTCCCCACCCAGTGTGGGGAAGGCTGGGTGCCGGAGAGGAGCTGCACCACCTGCAGCAGGCTCTGCCCAGGGCACCTGTGCCAGCGCTCTCCTCTATCCCCCATCTGTCCTAGCACCCCCCTTGCCATGAAGCAGTGATCAGGGCTGGCACCACAGGCTCCTGCCCAGGTCATCATGGGCAAGGTCCTGTCCCTGAGCGAGCAGGAGAGGATGATCCCCATGGATCAGGCTGTCTGCGGGCAGGCCTGCAGGGAGGGAGGGCGTGCAGGTGTGCATGTGTGTGTGCAGGTGTGTGCATGTTTGTGTGCATGAGTGCCTGTCTGTGTGCACGTGCACGAGAGGGCACGAGGGCGGGAGACTGGGGAGATCCTGGGGAGGTGGCAGCCTGGTGCCAGGCAGACACCACTTACCCTCACAGCTCTGCTTGCCCTCCGAGACAGCCAGGCTGTACCCAGAGTAGCAGAGGCACAAATAGGAGCCCACGGTGTTGATGCAGTGACCTTTTCCAGCACAAGGATCTTTCAGGCACTCATCTTCATCTGTGCCCAGGCAAGGAAGGAAGACAGACAGTCATCACCCACAGCTGCCTGCCAGCCCTCTGCCAGCCCCGCAGTGCAGCAAGTAGGCAGGGGCTCAGCAGAACTGCCAGAAAACCCTCTCCCAGGAGCCTGAAGGACCGAATGGTGCGTCAAGGCCTGGCAGGCACAAGAGGTGCCAACCTACCGATGCAGCGGAGGCGGCTGGGGTCCAACATGTAGCCAGGGTGGCACAAGCAGCTGTATCCCTCCGGGGTGAGCACGCAAGCGCCGGCTCCGCAGGAGAGGGGTGAAGAGGCACAGCCGCTGAGCCCTGGGAGGAGAGAGCATGGAGCTGGGGGCAGGACCAAAAGGGTGCATGGAGTCTAGCATCTGCCTTGTGTCCCCAGCACCACTCTGAGGAGGCTGCTTTTTCCCTTCTGGGAGAGCGATGCTGAGCCTGCTCCTCTGTGTCTTCAGGCAGCCTGCACCTGTAGAGCTGCAGGGAGGACAAGGCAGACGCTGCTACCTCCTCCAGCCTGAGCCCAGCTGGGATTCCCCTGTCCCCTGCACTGCTCACCTGTGCCCCAGCCCCACAAAAGGGTAGTGAGAAAGCCTGCCAGCCCCATGCCTTGGAGGAGGGCTGGCAGCAAGCCTAGCACCTGTGAGGGGGCTCCTTTTGGGGTGACAGCAGGGCCCTCCATCCCCCTGCTAAGCGGGGCATAGGCAGCAGTGGGGGAGTGGTGGGGCACCGCACACCCCTCGCACTGAGCTGGCCAGGGGGCCAGCCCAACCCCAAACAAAAGGCTATTGAGGAAGATGCATTCCTCAGCAAGGTGCCTCCGCCAGGCCTGCTCCCCAAGGTGCTCCAGCCCCCGGCGGAGGGCAGGGGCCGCGCTTCTAGACACTTAAGCAACCCTGGAACAACGGTGCCCTTGTGTCCGGTGCAGTAAACAAGCCGCCCCAGGAGCCACATGCCTCCCCTTGCGCTCCCCCTTCCCGATGAGTCAGCTCCCGTCACGGGGGGAACGGGGCCAAAGCCA
>NW_009605418.1:55148-55588 GCF_000690535.1 Cariama cristata | reverse complement strand
AAAGACCAAGAAAGCCCAACACTTTGCTCCCTGTACAGGATCGCTCTCGTGCCTCCCGACGGCTGGCTGGCTTTCCCTGGCAGGCAGCAGCCGGGACCAGGCTGGGACAATACCTCAGGGTGGTAGGGCAGGGACTTTTCTTTGGGAAGTCAAGGGGGGCATGTGGGAAGTCAACCAGGCTGGGGAAGGGAGACAGCCCCCCGGGCAGAGCTTAGGGCATAACATCCCTGTAGCGCCAGGCAGAGAGAGGAGGGAAATTCCGGAGAGACCGGTGGACACACACCTGAGCCCTGCACTGGCATCTGTGTTGGCACAGCAGCATCCCAGGTGGTGGTGGGGCCAGGCTGGGGAGGACCACGCCAAGACTCCTCTTCCTCTGCTGAGGAAGAAGAAGAGAGGTGAAGTCCAGCCCCTGCTCCCAAGCAGAAGTGTCCCCGCAT
>NW_009605418.1:0-55098 GCF_000690535.1 Cariama cristata | reverse complement strand
CAGCAACCTCATCATCTTGTTATTTAACTCGGCTTCCTCCACCTTGCTGGAGATCCACCACCTCCCCGCATCTCCACGTCAGCCCCCCATCAGCCACCCCAGTGTGGCCAGGGTCCCCTGCGCCACCTCGCCCCACAGCCAGCCCAGCCAGGAGCCCGTCCTGCCAAGCGCCGGGGGCTGCTGTGCAAAGAAGGCAGATCCCAGCCTCCCCACTCTCCTCCCTCCTCGCTGCTCTGTCCTCATCCCCACGACAGCCCTGCCCTTCCACCAGTCAGGCGCTCACCTCTGTGGGTGGTGGGCTCTGCAGTGGCATCAGTAGCGCCCTGAGGGACAGAAACATAGGACTGACTCTATTCACATGCATGTGGCTGGGAGGCAGCATCCCTGAGACATTTTCCCACCCACCTCCTGGCTCTTCTTGCTCCCTAAGACACCCTCCTGTGAGAAGAAGCTGCCTTGGCTGGATGCACCTGGCAGGGCCACTCTGTCCTGAGCATATTATCCTGAGCAAAACACAGCTCCTGGCTGGGCCTAGGAGGCTGCCCACGGAGGGGCCGTGCCAGCACATCATGCAGGTGAGACCCAGGGCACCACTACCAGGCAGGCATCTCTGCGAGGTGGCTGGGAAGGGCATCCAGGCACAGCCAATACTGCCACTGTCACTGGCAGCTCTGAAGGGCTGAGGACAGCCACTGCTTTGACCTGCCTCAAGAGTGCTACCTACTAGAAGGGTGCTTAGTGCTAGATGCTCTTTCTCAGCATTCCCTCCTGGCAAACCCATGGCTGCTAAAGGAGATGCTGGAGCACAACCTGGGTCCCTGCTCTGATGATGTTTCTGCAATGGATGAAGAAAACAGGTGGCCGAGCAACATAAGTCCCAGACTAGCTCTGCTTCAGATTTGGAAGCTTTGGTTCAAATTTCTGCACTGTCTTGAATTTCTCACGTGTCCTTGGGAAAGTCACTTCATGTCTATGAAGCAGTGATGATGGCAGTGCTGTCCCCTCTCTCAAGAGGGGTTGCAAGTACATTCTGAGGGCTGGGCTCCTATAGCAAGGGGGCACAGAGATGCTCAGGAGAGATATGACCCAAACTCTACTGACAGCAGGGATCAAGAGACACACATTTTTCAAGTGAGACTCATAATAAAGAATCACAGTCCCGGGAGAGCATGGCAGAGAATCAGTCCCCAGGCTGCTCCCATCAGACAGGGTGAATTCACACAGCCAGTGTGGGAGACCACTGCCCCGACTGCTCCAGTGGAGTTTTTGCTGCACCTGCACCAGCATGGGGAGATCTGCCTGCAAGCTGGACTTGAACACGGCATTGGGCTCCGTGAGAGGAGCACTCCCCAAGTTCCCCTTCCCCTGCTGCCCGTCACCCCTGCAGCCAGGCCAGGCTGACAGCAGGGAGTGAGTGTCCACACCTCAGCCAGCTCCGGCCTCAGACTGGGCTGCTACTCCAGCCCCAGCAAACGCCAGCTGGAGTCGATGCTGACCACGAATCAGTGCAGTACAGCCCTCAGCTCCTGTTGGTTTGAGCTAACGGTCTTTTAGCAAGGGCTGAGCAGGCACGTGGCACAGTGCCTTTAGTCACAGCAACTCATCCAGGGTGATAGAGTTTGCAGTTCGTATGCTGTTCCCTCCAGCAGCAGCTACTTGCTCCCTTTAGTGCTCTCTCTGACCACATTTCACATCTCCCTGTCATCTATTTGTATGACATCCCCGTTCATGCCCATCAAGCTGCCATGGATCCACCCAGATATAGCAAGACAAACCTTATTTACCTGCGCAGCAGGAGAAACTTCACCTGGAAAGTGAAACAGTGCATGGTGAGTAGAGACAAGGCAGGCATGCATACTCCTCCAACCCTAGCTGCCCTAACTTCAACCCACCTCTAAGACACTGCCGCTCAGTCCCTCACACTCCTCCGCAAGAGCTTGTTCCTAAAGCCAACACACCTGGACTCCTCTCCCAGCACTGCACAGACCCCAGGAGCTTCCACTCCAGCATGTGGTGGCACAAGCATTTGGTCACACTTCCCTCCAGCTGGGCTGGACAGGAGCCCAAGGACTGCAGTGCCAGGGTTGCCATGCAGACCTGAGGTCCCGGTGGAGGCAGCCTGGCCAGCCACCACCAACTGCAAAGATGCAGTTGCAGGAGCCTGAAACACTCAACTTCCTCTCCAAAGGCTTGAAGATGTGCTGTTTCATGCCCCAGGAACACTAATAGGGCTGAAGAACACCTTGCATATTCATACACATGTAGAAAGCTCTTATCAGCTAGAAGTCCATCCGTGGACCTGGGAATTTGCCCACCCTTGCTAGGGGCCCAGATTGAGCAGCTTTAAGCAGTAGACCCCACACTACCCTCTCTGGCAGAGGTGCCAGGGTGGGGAAGTGCCTCCAGGACACTCCCACGCAGGCTGTCCTGCAGTTGCTGTCTCCTTGCTGTCCAGTCCAACGTCCAGTTGCTGCTTTCCCCTTGCTCTTCCAGGCTGAGGGGCAGCTCATCTGCCTCTGCCTTCCTCATCGACAGGCGGATATCAGAGCTGGAGTAGGTGTAGCCATGGCCTGCTGGGCAAATCTCCTTGAAGGCTTCTGCAAGGGAAAATCAAATCAAAGCTTTAGAGGGCAGAGGTTGAAAGGAAGAGGTTTATTCAGGGATCACCTGGCTAATCGCACCCAGACATGATGCTGGGACAAGCGGAAGAAAGGAGTGAAGATGGACAGGCATGTATGCAAATGCAGGTACCAGTTTCTTCCATCCTATCATCTTCTGGTGATTTCTAAGGGTTAAATCCTTACAGAAACACATCTAGGCTGCAGTGGGTGGATGCCTTCAAGTAGAAGGAATCTGCTCACAGGGCAGGCTGGGTTTCTAACAGGAGCTGGCTGGTAATCCCAGACACCAAAACCTAAATCCATCCCTTGGGTCAGTGCTGCTAGGAAGGGATCATGCCACAGGAAGGTCCAAGCTGAGCAAGGGAGCAGATAAAAGCAAACCACTGCTACCTCATCACTGAGCACTTTGCACATCACTGAAGATGCTCTGCACAAACCACCTGAAGATTTTTCCCAGCTCTGAGGATTTCAGTGCTTTCCTCTCCATGTTACCTCATGCTGAGATATGCCAAACTCATCCTCACCTGGCTTTCATCCCAGCAGATGTACAAGAGACAAAAGGGCTGTCAAGCAAAACCAGGCACAGTCATGGCTGTGCTCTCCCTCTGGTACAGAGTGGTTTCCCATCAGGGTTTCTTTGTCTTCCCACTGTTGTCCAGGTCTGCTTCCTGCACTGCTGTACCCATCTCACAGGCCAGCATTTGCACTGCTCAGGTCTGGGTTCTGCAGCCATTTGCGTGGCAGAAACTTCAGGCAAGCCCAAACCCCAGTCTAATCAGAGCAGGCAAAGCCAAAGCAGGCACATCTCACCTGAGCCAGGCACAGGGCACTCCTCGCAGTTCTTCCCCCAGCCTTTGCCGACGCGACTACAGCAGCAGATTTGCTGGGTGATGCGGTGGGAGAGGGGGAAGGAGCATACACCTCCGGCTGCTGAGCGGTAACACAGCCCCTGCTCCATTGATACTGCTTTATCCGCTGAAACACAACGCAGGGTCAGTGCTGGAGGTCAAGCTCTATGGTCTCCAAAGAGAGAATAGGGGACACCCACTCTCTCCCCCTTGGGCCTTTCTCTGGCTGTGTCTTCCAGCCTGTCCCAAGGGCTGCCCCATCCTCTCCCCAGAACACCCTCCAGCCTTCAGCCATCGGGCCATCCCTCCGGCAGCGCCAGCCCCAAGCAAATCCAGCTCCTGTGGGAGCTCTCTCAACCCAGGACGCCATGTTCTCTGCCGCCGTACTGGAGGTATATCGCCTCCAGGCTCCGCAGGGACCATGAGAGGTCCATGGAGAAGAACAATGCATGAAGGGGACCCATCCTGCACACAAGCGCAGGACAGTGTAACTCAATCACACTTGCAAGAAACACAAAGCACGCTGCAGCCTTCACTCAGCCATGGGGTCCTGTTCAGGCTCCTTCCCAAAATGAGGGGTTCCCTGGAGCACTTACAGATGCAATGGCTACGGGATGGGTCCAGCATGGTGCCAGGCTTGCAGGTGCAGCGGAAGCTGCCACGGGTGTTCACACACTCAGCATCTTTGCACAGGCCCTGCATCAAGCACTCGTTGATATCTGCAAACAGGAGAGAGCCTGGTGAGATGTGAAGCAGCTGAGGGTGAACTGAAGCCCCTACCCAGTGTTCCCCATTGAGGTGCTGCAAACCAAGGGGGTCTCAGCCAGGCTGGTGTCTGAGGCAGCCTCTGCACTGAGCAGTGTGGTGGGGACCTCTGCAGCAACAGTAGTTCCACATCTGCAGTGCAGAGCTCACTCACTGCAGCTGCAGGGATGGTTTGTGAATGACAGCTCTGCTTCACAGTCCTCGTGGAAAACAGATGTGGCCCCTAAGGTGAGCCACCCTGGCAGGGTCACTCTTACAGCCATCATGGTTGTTGTTTGCAAGCCTGGACTGATGAGTCCTGTCCTTTCATCCGATCCCTGCTCCTGCTCGTATGGAGCCATCAACTATGGAGGATCCTTGCTGAGAAACTCAGTGCCAGCATGCAGGGAGGGCAGTGACTGATCCCATCTGGAGGTGGAGGGATGGTGGGCCAGGCTGTGGCTCACAGCTGTAGTGTCTTCTTCTAGAAACAGGTTGAGCAAGCAGGAAGTTGCCAAGCTCAAGTCCTGCCTCGAGCTCTGCCTCTGCCCCTGATTCAGCACACATCAGACGCAGTCTTTGGAAAGGAAGCTGGGCTTATCCTAGGGAAACACCATCAGGCTCACCCATCTGGCCTGCAGTAAAGCCTTTGCTACAGCACCACATAAGAATGCATGAGCTAAGCCAGAGAAGACAAGGATTGGCAAAAGGTGTGTAAAGGGGAGCTGAGGGCAGTTTTCATGGTGGAGAGTGAGGAGGAAGCCCTCTTCATGAATTGATGCAGTTTTATATCTTCACTAAAGAGCTTGGCCCAGAAATGTCAGCATGCTGCTAAAATGTGCTGTGTCAGGAGGCACAAGGAGTGCAGGAAGAGCTGGATGGGAGAATGGAGGGGCAGGACCAGGATGAACCTCAGCACCACCTCGGGACAAATCACAGGAACATATACTACAAGATAAGAGGTGGGAGCAGACAGTGAGAGGGACCTAGGCACACTTGCTGCTCACAGGAGAGCTGTGAGCTGCCAAGACTAAGAAATGCCAAGGTGATGCTAGGCAGCATCATGCCAAACACTTTCCAAAGACACAGGGCAGTCCCAATGCCCGTGTGCAAGGCCCTGGTGAAACCACAGGTGTCCTGAGAGCACCCAGTGGTGCTCTAGAGACTGTCTCAAGATGGAAGAGGTGCAGAAGCAGGCTGCTGGGACACTCAGAAAAATGGAGATACTGGAAGAGCCTGGCTGAGAGCAGTTAGGCTCAGGAGTGGCTTTACCAGCATTATTACATTACTACATTATTCCTCAGAGCTGAAGCATCACTGCTTGGTGGAAGAGGGGGTGTCATGCAGCCAGCTACGACAGCTGGAGTTCAGACTTAATGACCTGAGAGCTCCTCCTCAGTCCCCTGCTCTTAAAGTCCCCCATTCACCCCACTGGCTGCCCTATGCATGGCTGAGACACAGAGGGGCCATCAAGACCAGGCCATGATGTTCAGTCAATTGGAAGTACCAATGCTATAGGGATGTGCAGCAGGTCAGGGAGGAGAAGGATTTGGCTGTGTAATGTAATGGTTTCCTGTTCTGTACCAAGCACAGGACACAGTTCATGCGAACAACCAGTGGCCAGAACCCAAATGTGCTGGCAATCCCACTCAGAGAAGAGGTTTGGGCTCTCCGGAGGAGCCTCAGGGCTCATCCCTGTCACTCCCCGGCACGGATGGAGCACCATGTCATTCCGACACACCAACTGGATGAAGTGTTTGGCCTCCACATAAGCAATGGGATTGAAGGGATTAGAGTAATGAGAGCACAAAACAAACAAGCACCGAGGGCTGGGCTTTATGAGCTTAATTTAAAACAGGGCCAAGTCCCGGCCTCAGTCCAACCCCCTCTGGCAGCAGAGGACCCACCCGCAGTGGATATTCCCATGGGGAACAGGAGCAGGCAGGCACGCTCAGGGCCACGCGCTCCTACCCCCTGCAGCATGCCAGGGATGAGGCTAACCCACAAGAAGAGGCCTCAGGGAACACAAACCAAGATCCTTACACTGTCTCAGCTGCTTCTTCCCACCCCACATAAGCCTGCCAGTACTCCTCAGAAACAGCCATGCTGGGTCAGGCAGCCTGTGGTGGCAAGGTGCAGCAGGCTGGTTTACCCTGGCACTTGGTGAGCAGAAAGGACCTGAGTCGGCAACAGACTCCAAGTATACATGGACACCAAGGTGCCGGTGTGTGTCCTGTGCAGTGACTACTGTACGTGCACACCTCCCTACCACCGAGCTTCCAAGACAATCTTTGCCTCATGTCTAGCAACCACATTATCCCTTTCAGTGCCATCCTTCCTGCTGGTCGCAGCAGCACCAGGAGGTTTCCTGGCTGGGTCTGCCAGGCACTCTCAACTCAGACTCATTGCAGCCTTGGTCCTGCTCAATGGGATGCAGCAAGGAAAGGAAAGGAGATTTTGCAGAGATGAGCCATTTGTTCCTCTGCTGGAAGGCACCACAGACAATCCTTTCTGTCCATACAGAACAGAGGAAAGTAGGCTTCTGTCAGGGCCCTCCTCCAGTCACTCATCTGTGCTTTGATGACAGCCTGCAAAGCCATAGTTCAGCTCCTTCCCACCTCGGCTCCTCTCCTACAGCCAATGACGTCAGGAACCATCAGCCCTCACCCACCCCTTGGCCACTCTCCTACCTGGGCTGGCAAGAGAAAGTCCCACGTAGCCTCTCCCATAGTCTGTCAGCCAAATCGCTCACTCTCAACCCTGAAGTGAGGTGCTGGGCTCCCTGACACACATCCTGCTGCAACAGCAGAGATGGGAAAAGAACCTTAAGGCAGCAGAGTGTCTACAGAATAGTACTTCTCCAGCCCAGCTTATGAAGGAGCATGCAGAGGCACACATCTCTAGTTCATGCTTTTTCCTGTGCAAAAGCATGAACTAGCCAACTCCACATTGTCATCTCCCTCTGCTCCTGCAAGCCTCTCCCTGCTCAAGGGGATGCAGATCCAGAGCAGGCACTGCAGGTCTCTGCTCACTGACATGAGTCCCTCCAGCTGCTCTGCTCCTCCAACTCCTATTAGATGTCTCCAAGTAGCTCCTTGTACCCGCAGTGCTGTCTGTGGCCACATAAGGGTTGAGATCTGAGCACCAAGGAGAATAGAAGTGGTTGCGTTGTTGAAAGTTCTCCCCAAGGACAACGTGGGGAGGTTGAATCATTAATTAAGTAAGCATGGTGGAAAGTCCCAGCTAAAAGAGATGAGTCATTGGATTGCCAGCCCTGGATTTGCATGGCCAGGGCCCAGGCTCCCTGCTGCATCTTCGAGATGACATCTCTCAGCTTATCATGAATCACGAGAAGGGAACCGTAAAATTCCACATCTGTCAGAGTACGGAGAAACACAAATACTGTGGGTCCAAAAGATGCCAAATAAACAAGAACTGGAGAGAAAAACAGAGAGATGGTGCCTTCCTCATATGGAGCTAAGGGACCACGGGAGTGAGAAATGGATAGACCCTGGCAGCATGGGGCAGGCAGGGCAGCCTGGCAGCAGGGACAAGTGACATGCTCGGAACAGAAGGAATCACTTTTATGGTACTCTCCCACTTGTAAATGAACAACTGAACAAGTTGACAACTTTCCCAAATGTTTTCAGGCAACAGAATTTATGTTGCTTCAGGCTATGGGAGAAGTGTTTTTGCACTCACACTTAGCAGAGCAGCAGCATAGATCCTTATTGGGTCGGCAGGACTTAACAGGTGAGTTTTCTTGTGCTGGCCCAACTGTGTGCTGACTATGCTTATCAGCTGAGTCATGTAGTCCAGCATTACCTAGTTTTCTTTCATTCTTGATGAAAGCATGGAGATTTTTATAAGTTGCATTCTTTTCAGATCTATGTCAGGGAGTCAGATAATTGTATTCTACTTGTGTAGATAATTACAACTCTGACAGTTATGTAATTATGGCCAGATGTGGGAAGGAGAGACAGAGATGAAAGCAGCATCCTTACCTTGGCAGTGGCTCCGGTTCAGCCTCTTGTATCCCTGGGGACACTCCACCTGCCCATTCTCAATCACAGGGTGCGCTGGGAAGAAAGCAAACAGTGTGGGACGTTGGCAGTAGAGCCAGCCACCAGCATCCTACCTTCTCTCTGCCCTCCTTGCAGAGAGGAAAGGGTCCCTAGGTCTGCCTTGGATGGGCCTCTGATGACTCCCAGGGCAGAGGGAAAGGTGGGAGTAGCTACATTTCCCGAGCAGTGTCTTCTGTTGCTTGGCAGGTGCCAATCTGGTGACCCAGAGGTGCTGCCTGTGCTTCATATCCAGCCCAGCTTGGATAGCCAGGTGGCACATGACAAGGGGATCAGAGTGAGAGGAATGACAGAGGTCCTCGACCAGATGCTGAAATAACAGCTCTGGGCTTGTTTATTACATTTTCCTCATTTTTTACTGCATGTGATTTCCTGCCCCCATCACTTTCATCAAAGAAAATTTCAAATTGCTGCTTAAAATAGTTTTGTGGGTTTCAAAATGGGCTATAACCCCCACAATCAAATCTCTCCAAATTTTTTAAAGGCAAGTAAAATGTGTCCGATAAATTTCAAGGAGGTCAAATTTAGGCACCATATTTTGGAGCAAGGCAATCCAGGAGGTAAGGGGTTGGGAAGTGAATAAGCAAGGTGTGGAGTAGGAAGACGGGTGCTTTGCCTAAGGATGGGATTTTCCCAGGGTGGGGTTTCTTTTTAATTTTCTGGACCGTACGCTTGGAAACAAGAAGTGTGTGTAACAGCTAAGTGACTGTCCAGCTGTATTCCCACTACTCAAACTCCTCCTGCCTGGCATCAGTAGCCCACACCCTGGTGTCATATGTGGAAAGCCCTCCATGGCAATAGCCATATCGAGGATCTGGCAGATTCCTAACACATTGCAGCTTTTGAGAACCAGGGACAAATTGAGACCATCCTTGCAGCCAGAGATGGTTGGAAAGAGCCTGTAAAGGTTAACACCACAAACAATGCGCTGGGGACAGAGAACAGGCATGTCCGTAACTCTTTGTCCTGGACACTTTGACCCTGTAATGCAGTTAAAAGCCATTCTAGGACACTTCTTGAAAGGCAAAAGTTAGGGACTAGCCTCCTAGGATAAAGGCGCTTTGGAAATAAAAGACAGGAGAACAAGATGTCCACCAGCCTGTACCAGGAAAAGGAATAGAAAGCTGGGTTTCCCCAGGTATATTCAATGAAGCTACAAGGTTTTCTGGGTGCAGAGAGATCCTCAGTGGCTGGATGAATAAGACAAAAAAACTATTCACTCCCTTCAACAGTTCAGTCATGAATTGTAAGCAGGAGGTGCTTACAAATACCTGGATGTTAGGGGAGAGGGGGTTGCTGGTGATACTGGGCATCACTGGGTACATTTCCAACCTTCTGGGAAGGGAAAAACAACCCCTGGTTCATGGGCTTCAGGCTTGGTGCCCCGGTGAGATTCCAGGTCCTCCCACACCTCAGCCTGTGGGCTCAGGGCTGCCGGCAGGCATTAACTGTGTTTGGAAGCATCTGTCAGCCTCAGCACGATGTGTTAACAGACGCTCAAACAAAGCAGCATCGTTATGTGCGAGCCCTCTGACAGGGAGCCAAGCATGCTGGAGATCAAACAGCGATGACATGTGTCAGAGCCCGGCTCCCTCTCTGAAAAGCCTTTGTGGAGAAACAGATCCTGCAGCATCCCTCTGCCAGATGCTGCTGGGGAGAGGGCAAGGCAGAGAATACCAGTGATGGGGGGTAAGTGTGCAGGTCTCGTGCCACCTTAGGACTCGTATGACTCTGGTCTGCAGAAACCTGCAGCTCATTCATTACTGCAACAAATCACTCGTGAGTCTGTGGACAAATGTCTTAATTTTGCAAAGAAACGCACATTCCCTGGAAAGAATAACTGTAATGTAATGTGAGCAGATCTCTCTGTACCAAGGGGAACCAAGACAGTTTCTGAAGTACTGGATGGAGGCTGCTCTCTTTCTGCCAGGACCTGGCCGCAAGGGAAGACAGCATGTGGCTGCAGGAGGATGTAAGCTATTAACTCTCAGCTTTGTACTTGGTTACCCAAGCAGAGGATCATTTCCTTCCACGAGCTCTGATGTTGCCGAACTACAGCAGAGATGGCCAAAAATCCCTGAAAAACCAGTCTAGGACACCTGAATTTCCTGAAAAGGGGATCAGCATCCACCCCTCTCCCACGCAGCTGGTAGGAGTAGAAGACTGGCTTTGAACGCTATTCCTCTGGAACTCAGCAAAGGGAAAAAGCTGATCTGATGATCAGAGAGGGCAGGAATCTGTCAGCATCCACAGCTGGAGGAGTCCTGGCCCTCTGCATCTATCTGTCTGTCTACACTCTCTCCAGGAAGGGGTTATCCCAGAGCCTGAGGCTGGGGATGGAGCAGCTGAGCTGCATCTGTCAGGCAGAGGGATTTTGGGCTCACTTGCAGGGAGCTCTGGCTCCTGATTCAAGGGTGTGATTTCAGAGCCTCCCCTCCTGGGCACTTCAGCCCCGCAGGCACTGTGCCAAAGCAATCTGCTCACCAGGTACCTGCACTCCAGGACTCCCCCATGGCTCTCATCACTCGCTCCAGCTCTGCTTCACTCCACCACCTGGGTGCTGCTTTCTGCAAGCTCTGCAGGCACCGGGCATCCCCGGTGGGGCTGGGCTCACACAGAGGAGCATACATGCAAAAAGCTCAGAGACCCAGAAAGGAGATGAGCACAAAGCAGCTAGACCCTCACCAGCACCTTTTTCCCCAGCTAGAACAATACTCAAGTAGAGCAGAATAAGAAGGGAAATGAATGCACAGAAATCGGGCAGAGGGATTTTGCATCCTCGCAGGATGATCTTTAAGCAGCTAGGCTATTTTTCCATCACTTGCCAGGAGAAGAGGCTTTACCCAAGGGCCTTGGCTCCCTAAACATTGACTGAAGACAGGATGAAGAAGCTCAGGCTGATGGTGAAGTGGAAAGAAACCACTTCTAGTGGTGGTAGCCACAAGGGCCTGAGCAAGGCAAGGTTTGTGGGGTGAGATAATACATTGCATTAGACCAGCCAATATCACTCTGTTAAAAGGGGAAGAGGCGAGCCTGCGGTCAGATGAGAAGTGAGGAAATGCCTGGCTGCTGAAAGCTAGCCCATTTCTTTCAACTCTTTCCATTTATCATACAAAAGGCATTATCTCTCTGAGAAACCTTGCCTTGCTGAACTCCTTTGCCACTTTCAGGACTCACAGACGTTTCTGGAAACCCTGGATCAGCTCCACAGAAGAATCCTCACCCCGGCTGGACCCCAGGCATCTCCCTGTGCCTGCAGTGGGCACAGAGCTTGCAGTCAGGATGGTGGCTGTGATGCCTCTGCTTGCCCTGGGTTTTTCAGCAGGTGGGAGATGAAAGGAGCCAGAGTGCATGGTCTCGTGGCATCTGGAGCAGTGGGGGTGGTGGAATCAATCAAACCTCAGCCTGGTTTAGTGTGAAGCAGAGAAGATCAGCCTCCACTGCAGAGAGGATCTCAGCTGCTGAACTTGCTGGCAGAAAAGCAGAGCAGCTCAGACGCCACAGTAGCCTCCAGAGAGAAAACATATTGGAGATGCCAGACCAAGAAGTAGGCATAGTGGGTGCTGTGTGGTGATAAGCTGAGGCAGAATGGACATCCAGGCAGAATGGACAAGAGGGAAGGACACAAATCCTTCAGTCCAGGTCTGTCATGACTGCTTTCCTCTCCTCCGGGTGGTCTGTGGTAGGCAGGCTCCAGCAAGACTTTCTCCAACACCCCAACAGAGGTTACAGTAGCAGGGGTGGGAAAGGCATGCACTAGTGCTGATGTGTGATATGAAACTAAGCCCTCTGCTCTACTCATGGTCAATAAAGATCTTCAAGGTGAAAAAGATGCTTGAAAGAAAAAGACTCTAGTAATTACTGTTGGCCTTTGGGGTCATTTCAACAGAGAGAACCTTCTCTGCTCCCACAGTGGTTTCTAGCTGGCACAAGGTACCTCTGTACCTAAAAACACCCACTTTTGAAGCACTGTACTGCAATGTGTCAAGACCATGGTGCTGCACGTGAATGATGGGTAAAACAAGCACCCTGCAGGACAAGGCAGTTTTGAAAATGCTGTGCTTCCCCAGGTTAAGCATTGCTCTCTGTGGTACTGCCACAACCTTGCAAAGGTCTCAGCTTCTTTCCCCACATCCAGCCCTTCTTTACTGTCCCAGACAGACTCCTTGTGGCATATGATGTAGCAGTGGCAGAACCAGCCCCCTCTGTAGCCACCTTCCCATATTTCCAGGGTTTTTTTCCTGTATCCTCCCGAATCTGATCACAACAAGAGCAGACCAGGGGTTGATTTTCAAGGGGCTTCCTGTGGCTGTTTCAATGTCTGCAGGCACAGCGCAGGGGAGCGTGCGGCTTGCGGAGCTGCTCGCCGTTTCTGATGACGACGGCTCCATGGGTGAGCTGCCACCCCTCTCGCAGTGGGAGGTCTGTTTGGGGAGTGCTGCGGACGCCAAGCCAGACATTACAAGATCCAACTTTCCAGTGAAATTCAGACTTTTCTCTAGGACAAAAAACTTGAAAAAACACGGGGAGTGGGAATAAAAACAAAACAACAGCCTTCAAAGACTTGTTTCTTAATGCGTTTAAAACCCATAGGCAGGAGGAGAGAAGGCAGCACAACCAGGGGGTGCGCAGCCCAGCCCACACTCAGGATGACCGCAGCCTGAAACAAGCAACAAGGGGCACTGAAAAACCAGGACCTGGAAGACGCAGGTTTACTGTTGCACCCAGAAAGTGCACAGAAAGTTAGGACTTGTAGCTCCTGGCCAGTGCTGCAGATGGTGTCCATCACCGGTATGGGCTTCTCCTGGAGCGCTGCTGGTTGCAGAGGTGTGTGGTCTCAGGGACAGGAAGGAAGTGGAAGAGGAGGGCTGTGACCTGCTCTGGGCAGAACTCTTTGCTACCAGTTTCCTTTATCTCCACGTGCCTGGGCTTCAGGGAAACCAGTGTCCAAATCACACCCGCCCTGAGATCTGTGTTGAGCAGCAGCTTGGGTCTTGTTGATTTTAGTTTTCACGGACCATCTCTTGACCTTGTTCCAGCATGTTCTTCTCCACATACCCCAAAATAGCATATGGTCTGGCAAGTAAGCAGGAGCAGCTCTGTCCAGCAGTGTCCCTGCTGCTAGCCCCACATCCTGAGCTTGCCATGGGACAGGACATTGCTTCAGCACAGTTTCCTCACCATCACTGCTCAAATACCCTGCCGGTCCTCAAGTTTTGCCCCAGCCATGTCTACGTCTCTACTTCAGCTGCTTCCTCAGCATCAGATTCCCTTTTCCCTCTATCAGTCTTCTCCAAGTTTTATCTTCCAGCTCCCATATGCTCCTACCTCTCTGTTCTAGCCTTTCAGTGTGGGCTCCACGGCCTCCTCCAAGTACTAAAGACCCAGGAGGGTCACTAGATGTCTCCATCTGATTTATCCTATCTTGCAGCACACCACATTTCATCCAGTCATCTTCCACTGGAGCTGAAGGACTGCAGCCGCACGACAGCATGCAGGTGTCCTGCCACTCTCCAGGGCCCTGCCTTCACTTGTCTTTCTTTCGTAGGCTGGGTGACAGCCTTTGCCCCAACAGCTCATGGAGCAAGCCCTCAGCTCTCCCCCTTCTCCCAGGGCTGTCTCAGACATGTCCTGGGGTCCCATCTTCAGCTCTCGCTTATATATGCAACAGCAAACTCCCAGTGACTTTGACTAGTGCCTGCTTGAATACCCATCTCTGTGCCCACTTCTCTGAAGGGGCCTAACACTCTCCCAGCAGCATCAGACAGCCTGAGGACAGCCTAAGGAAACCTCTGAGACTAAGGTAACACCTGCTACAGAGAGTCCTGGCCAGGTTAACCCCACCCCTACCTTAATTCTAAAATCAGCTTTTAACATGGTCTCCTTAGGATGCAGACAAAGCATTCAAGTGCCTTGGCTTTTCTGGTGCTGGGTAAAACACAATAAATAGAGGGGATTGGTCATGGCAGGTTCGCTCGGACAGATGCCTGCCTCTCATTCTTCTTCTTCTCTGATGTCTTTCCGCACACAAACACGTACCAAACATGAAAGCTGCAGTCGACAGAGACATCCGGACGTATCCAGACTCTACTAACAATCAGTGTCTCGGGCAGACAGTCAATCCAAACAAGTTCTCCATTTGTCTAGCTCTTGCCTGGCTGCACTTCTGTACATTTGTAAGTGTTTACACTGAACTAGCTTCTGCCATTTCTGTCTCTGGTTGCTGGAATTAAATTCCCAGCGCTGTCAAGTCTGCTGTGGTGCACGCCTCCCCGGGACACACGAGCGCAAGTAGTTCTCTCTGAAGGCCACAGTGCCAAGAAGAAAGCTGGAAACATCCGCTGGACATGTTATCTCTGTGCATGAGACACCAGGTCATTGAACTACAGCCCAGTGACTTTGAGTGAGCACAACATAGGCCAGCAAGACCAGGAGACAGAAGGAATAGGAGTGTGGGATGTGGTCTACAGGCAGGAATGATGTGGAGTGATACCTTCACACTGGACAAGCATGGACCTGGGAGCCCTGGAAGAGGCGGCACAGGGCAATGAGAGGTCATGGTGCTCGATGGCTCCGTTAGAGCAGTAAGATCACGGAGAAAGGACTGTTTCCCTGGCTCCACTCTGGGGTGAGATCTCTCATATGTGAAGACAGCATGCCAGAGAAAAGCATGTCAGCCACCTGGGCTTCTCACTCCACAACAGCCGGGCTCTCCTAGGCTGTCTCCATTAAGTGTCTGCCTTACAGGTCCCTTCACTTGCACTGTGTGGTCTCCCACATGTGGGGCTGGTTACGGGGCAGTCAGTCAGAGGTAGCCAAAGAAGGAAGATACTTGCACACGATTAAAGCAAATGAAAACGGTCCCTTCAACTAGCCTGAATTCCTGCCAAAATCAACAGGAGCCGTTTGGTCTCCAAGGGGAAACTTTATCACCCAAAGCTGGAGGGACTGAGAATGGGATTTTCTTGTGGCACAGGTAGACGGAAGACTCACAGGGATACATTTTTCATATCCCCATGGAATTAATCTGAAAAAAAGCCAGACAAGCATCTGTCCACTCAGTGAAGACCAGCAGTGACAAACTCCCTTGAGTTTCAGCTGCTGTTGGGACACAGGGTATGTGATAAGCTGTGGAAGTGGGACCTGCTAGCAGCTGGGAAGCATTTCTTCAGTGCGTTTGCTCTGCTGGCTGCCTGACTGCAAGGAGCGCATGGGGGTATTTCGTGCCTGTTTTCATGTGTTGGAAGCCTGAGACACATTTTGAAGCCTGAAGATCAGCGCAAATCACTGCTGCAACTCTGGCCACTGAGTGATACCTAGCATCCTGGCATGGAGAAAGACAAAGGAGATGCAGAGCTTTTGCAGCTAACTGAAGTGTTAAGTGGCCTCCCTGCTTCCTAATGGTGGGATCACAGAGACACAGGGTGAGAAACGGGGAGACTGCTGTGGGATGGGGAGGAGAAAGCCGTGACTGGGGATGCGAAGGTTGGGGACAAAGAGGAGGAGGCTGAGGCCTGTGTGGGGCATTTCCATGTTTGTGCTGAACCTGGAGACCTGGTGGTCATCCCCATACTGCACGTGCCTAAGGCTCCCTTGGGGCTAGCACATGGACAAGGCCAGGCAAGCAGCAGCATGGCCCAGGGCCACAGCAGAGCCATGCAGAGCATCAAGATGACAGCAATCAGAGCTCCCCAGATCTGCGCTGGGTTCCAGGATGCTGACAACTTCGTCTGCGATTGCAAGGAATTTGGCTCCAGCCGGCCCTACCCCTGGCTGAGGCAGAACCGAATTGAGGGAGGACAACGAGACACAAACAGCTCTTGGGAGCGTGCGTGTGAGTGAGCGGGACAGCCTCTGGGCAGAGCTAGAAGGCACCAATGCCACACTTGCTTGCACAAAACCTGCCACCTTGGACACCTCCACTCTCCTCAGGGGTCAAAGTCTCCTGGACCACGGGGTCTGTTTACTTTAGTCTTTCAATCCAGTAAAGGCGTGTGAACGAGCACCCAGGCAGTGATGAAAGCTGGCAGGCAGGCAGGCAGGGGAGAGGGGAGCAGCTCCCTGCCTGCATTGCACTGGACATGTGCACCTTGCCCTGCACCAGACTCGCTCAGCACCGGCGAGCACCCTTCAGCATGGCCTCTCCACCACAACATGGGATGGGGTCACAGCGCGAGGAGCCATGCCTGTCACAGAGCCCCCCCGAGCAAAGAGGATGAGGAATCCCCTTCTCCCGCTGGATCAGTCTGTCCGGCTCCCAAACACAGCAGAAATGGAGTTGGACGCCCATGCCCCTGGAACGGACCCCGGGTGCACTCCTGCCAATTGTTTGATGTAGTGTTATTTCCAGAGCCCCTGCCAAGCCCGTGTCGGGCCCAGAGCAAGCCCGTAACTCTATAGGGCCGAGTCTGCAGCCTCCACCACCAATCTAGGACTGCACCTCCTAAAACCACGGCTGCTCTTTTCCTGTTTCTCCCTCCACGCAGGGCTAGCACGGCAGGAACCACTGGCCGCACAGGAGTTTCACAGGGGCGGTTTAGGGAGAAAGCGCTGGGCCTGGGCCCATCACCCAAACCAGAATGCTGCTCCCTGGTGCACGGGCAGCAGCTGGCATGGCCCTGTGCACCACCTCAGACATGCTGCCCATCCCCAAGGACCCTGGGCAAAGGAGAGCCACACAGCAGGGGACCTGTGGCTCTGCTCCGTGCCTCCGCTCCGTGCCTCCTTGGCTGCATAAGGCAGTCTGACCATTTTTGCTTGCCGAGGGTGCGGACGATCCCTCGTGTCATCCCAGGCGGTGGCAGTACTCACCTGGCCGAGGCGGGCAGGCCAGGCACCGGTCCACACCCCAGAAGAGCCCCACACTGCCGCAGCAGTCCTCCAGCTTGGTCAGCCCTGGCAGGGGGTTGGTGCACTGCAGAGAGAAGACCAGAGGATCAGGCTTCCGTGGGATGGGAGGGGATGCATGCCCATCCATTGCACGGCAGCGGCAGAGCCAGCACAGGGGACGATAGTTTTGGGTCAGAGGCTGGCATGGCCCTCCCGTCACAGCTCCCCACTGGGACATAGTGGGACCAGGGACACAGTTTAAGGCAGTAAGCAGTTGTGCAGACAGAAAAACACAAGACTCCCTCAACTGCACCCCTTGGAGGGGAAGGGGACATCAAACAGAGCAGAAGAACCAGAGATGATATCACCCAGCAAAGCCCTGGGATCAGCCCCGTGCCTGGCTGATTAGCCAGCGAAATGGGTACACCACTCCAGCCCATCGGGGAGCTTGCGGTCAGGCACTTTCCTCTATCTAATGAGTCTCTCTTTCCCACCCCACTCACCCCCCCGGCAAGGCCCTCTGGATTACAGGCTTCCCCATTAGAGCGAAGCCGCGGCGGCCCACAGGCCAGAGCTGGCCCCAGTCCAGGCGTGCGTGGCCGCCTGCCCAGCGCTCGCATACCGATCGGCTCGGCTGTGGCTGAATGGGGAGAGGCAAGTGCTCCCTGCCAGGTTCCTCACCCTCTCCTGGGCACGGCATCACCCCGGCTGAGTGAGGTGTGAGCACAGCAAGGGTACCCCCTGCTGCCCCCCTTGCCTCCTCCAGAGCATCTCCCGCAGCCTCTCTGGGCATCCACAAGCATCTCGGTGCATCATCATCTGCTCCCAGGGTCAGAGAGATGCTGTCTCCCCATGGAGGAGCAGGGCTTTTCCAGCCCCAGGGTCTGACCTCATTTATTTTTGCACTAGGGAATGGCTGAGAACATATCTTGGTAGAAATGGCTTGGATGTGAGCAACTGAAGGATGGGGTGGGAACTGGGAGCAGCCCCCCAGAAAGGGCTGGGGAGCAGTGGGGAGGGGGCTGAGTCCTAGGCTGCCCAGCCAGGGGGGTCTTGTTGAGTGTGAGCTGCTCCGGGGGAGCTCACAGGTGTTCCTGTGGGTGCCAAAAACCTCCAATGCTTTTCCAGTGACGCAAGAGAAACATATGGGGAAAGACAAAATAAGAAATTACAATGACTGCGGGACAGGGGTGAGAAAGCCCCTCACGTGCATTTGCTTCCCAAGCCCTGACCAAGCTGCCCAGGAAGGCTTCGTTCCATGGAAATCAGACTTTCATTTATCGTCTGAGAGGGAAAGGAATTTTCCTATGTTTTATACATTTCCTACAATAATCACAGAGCGTGGCTGTAAATGTTGCTATAAATAGGGCACCCTTTTTAAATGAGACTGTGTGTGAAAGCCATCAAGTCTGGGCTGTGCTGCCCCAGGGCAAGGCAGCCTGGTCAGGGTAAGGCAGTGAGGTCTCCCTGTTGGGCCAAAACAAGGGATTTTCTTCCCAAGTACTAAAGCATTGCTGCCCGTGCCCACGACACCTGGATGATGCCCACACTGATGCTGAACAGCTTCACACATTGAAAGGCCACCCTCCCTGCCCCATAAGCCAATGCATTCATACCCCAGAACAAGAAACGTATCTACACACACTCCAACACTTGACAGGTGACCCCTTACCTGCCCATGGAGAGCCTCCCGAAAGCACCTCCCCAGCAGCCCCGGGGCTCTCTGCTGATGCTGGCCACTCTCTGTGGCAATGCTGTTGCCGTTCCCGTGGGCATAGGTGTACCAGGGTACGGCGGCCACCTGAGGCACCAGGACCGCCTCCACGCTGTTTTCCTCCTCCACCTCTGCGTCTCCCCGCACCCTGGCCACCTGGTGAATCTGCACAGTGGCTTCTGGAGGGTGGTTGACGTGGACATTCACCAGGGAAGGGTTTAGGGAAGCTGGAAGATGAGTTCATACCACAGTTGTGACCATCTGACAACCATTTGGCACTGAAAGACCATCTTATCAACAAAGTCACAAGGGAGGAGAGGTAGACTGACTCCACCAGGAAATCTAGAGGAAGATTGCATCTAAAAGAAAATACTTCTCTGGCCCAAAACCAGGATAAACCTACCAAAAACTTTCCCCAGCAACCTGAGCCCTTCAGAAACTAGGGGAACCACTTTTCCAACAATCTGGCCTGAAAAGGCAAGCATAAGGAGGTAGTGGCCGCCTCAGGCCTGTTAATGAAGATCTGAGGAGTACCCAAGTGGGAGGAAAGCGCGGGGTCTGGAGCCACCGGTGACACTCACCCAGCTGGTTGGACAAGGGCAGGGTGTAGGTAGAGTGCTTCATGGAGCTGCCGGCCGAGGTCTTTGGGGCTCTCCCTCCTTGCTTCTTTTCCAGAGAGGGAGCTGGCAGGTGACAAAACTTCCCCGTGGAGTTGGAGGGGCACCAGCACTCGTCCCGGCCCACACAGCGCCCACCGTTCAGGCAGGGGATCTGGCAGAAGTCTGCAAGGCAAAGAGGGGTCTGCTTAGCAGAGAAACTGAGACACTGCCTCTAGCCCGGGGCGGCTGGGAAAGGCCAGGCAGCTGGGCCTGAGCCAGCACTAGCCCCATGGTGTCCAAAGACCAGGCCCAGCACCGGGCTGGGGTCAGCACTTGCAGCCTGGAGGCAGCCTGGAGTCCTTGCTGAGCATAACCATGTTCCCCAAGCTCTGCTCAGGACTGGAGTCATGAGTTGAAGATGATGAGCCCTCCCTTGGGCTTTGGGGACACAGCCAGCCTGGGGCACCCGTGCCCTGCGAGGCAGCCCCCCAAGGCCAAGGTGGTATTGCTGGCACAGCAGGATCCCTTGGAGTGGGGCAGGAACCATGGCAGCCACATGTGGCCGAGTCAGCACAATTCCTTCTCTTCTGCATCACCCCCTCCCCACTTGGCAGGGCTTTCACTCCCAGCCCAGAAGAGAACTCAGCAGGGACGGGAGAGGTAGAAGGAGAGAATGGGCAGAAAGCCACGTCCTCAGAACCTGTCTCCCGGCCAGCCCTGGCCCTGCCAGCAGCTCAAGCAGGAGAATTGTGGAGTGGGACAAAAGAACCTGGAGCAATTCATCTGCACAGGCTCGGAAAAACATCCACAGATGAAACCATCATGTCTTTTCTGGCCTCATCAGATGCTTGGAGCAACCCAGAGTGTCTCTCAGTCTGAGTGACACTCGGGCAAGGCACGGGACTCCCTGACAGATCATCCTGAGTCATTGCAGCGTGAGATGAGATGCTGCTGCTGCACATCTCTGGGTGGCTTGTCAGGTTCATCCCAGGGGATGAGCTCACACCCTGCTCCAAGTTCATTTGCTCAAGCCCAGCAACTAGTTTTGGGGGGAGACACATCTTTGGACTGGGACCTACGCAGAAATTCTCATGAACCCTGTATCATTTGGTGTCCGCAACAGCCAGACTTTGCACTCTCCCAGTGTTAGAAGAATTTGAGAGTTACAGAGGCTTTCAGAGGATGAGTCCAATCAGGTCCTGTGGGCTGCTCCCACCAACTGGCTCCAAGAGGATGTGCCCAACCCACAGCTGGATATCCCAGTGACCTGATGAGCAATCCCAGCAGCTCTGAAAGGCGAGCAGAGCTTTCAGCAGCCCTGTTTATAAGAACCATTTGCAACCTGCAGCCAGCTTTCCTGGCTGCCACGTGAGTGAAAGGAGAGAACAGGAGGAAATTAGGTGATGAAAGTCAGCCCCAGGACTGGATGCCAACGAAAGCAGTGAGCTGGCTCTAAGAAAGAGGGGGTGGCGAGGCTTGGCTGCAGGCCTAACTCCAACACATGCGTCCCCTCTACCTAGGGTGGGGTGGAAGAGAAGCTGCTTGCCCAGGAAAGACAGCAATGAGGCAAGGTCTGTCTTCCTCCCCCAGAGACAGAGTAGGCCCTGAAGACCCCAGGAGACATCTTCCAAGGCACTGAAAGAGGCCATCTCCTCCCATCCCTACAGCAGACCCAGCCCTCAGTCTGTAGAGGCAGGAAAGGCAGAAGGAGGAGAGTCAGGGACGAGGCAAGAAGGTGGGCTGGGGGCCTCGCGGTGCTCACAGATGCGGAAGCCAGACTTGGGATCATGGTCATGCCCCCCTTGGCTATAGAGAGTGGTGGTGTCTCCTTTCTCGCAGCTGTTGTAGCAGCGCCCGCTCCGGCATGTCTGTTTGCAGATGGTGGGTGTGAAGACAATTTTTATCTTCTTAATCTTCTCTGTCAGGTTGGCCCCTAGGAAAGAAAAGGATAGTGCTAAGTGGAAAGAGCATCTCCAGGCCAGGGGGCCAGTAATTCGCAGCTCAAGCTCCAAAGCATTCCTAGAGCAAGGAGGGGTCTGTGTTCCTCCCCAAGGCAGCGTCTCTCCTTGCCCCTTGCTCACTCCAGCCTGTCCTCTGCTCCAGCATCAGTAAGGGATTGTCAGCACATGAAAAATGGCAAGCAGAATGCTCGACCTGCCCAGTTGGATTGGCATAACTCCCTATGAAGGGACATACATGCACTAACTCCAGTATAAAGGGTGTTTTTCTGCCTTAGACGATATTCCTTTGCCAGCCATGTCAGTAGCCAGGAGACTGGCTGCCCTTAAACCACTGGAAGGCTTCCCCCATGAACAGACACACTGGCATTCATCGAAGAGAGCATCAGGGTTTGAGAAAACCAATGTTTTCCTACAAGCATCCCCTGACTTCCTGCAGTTACCTGTGGTCCCTCCTGGTCCCTCACCATCCTCACATTAGATATGGGGTGAAATCACACTCAGAGCTCTTGGGGGTTTGTGGAAAATGGACAACAGGCAGAACCACTGTGTAACCATGAACCAGCTGGCTTGACTCCAGAGCCCTCCATCCCTGCACACCAAGACCGCCATTTCTGTGGGTGCCCCCCTTGCTGTGCTCAACCCCAACTCTCCCCATTTCAATCCCCACTTTCAGATTACAGCTTCAATCAGGCTCATGGCCCTACTCCTAAGGGCTGAGATGCCACACGGTGCCTCCTTGGGGAATCACAGCTTCAGGGGGAGCCAAGCTGCAGAAGACAACTTGCATCTGTCCTAGCTGGGGAGGTGCTGAGGCTCAGCAACTGCGTGTCCCAGCAGCCTGGCCTCATCCCTGCTCGTGTCAGAAGGCGGCGGGGGGCAGCCAAAGGGAAGAACTAGATGCTGGTTGCACAATCTGATCTTGAGGGCTGCTCAGACAGAGGAGGAAGCTGGGAGACACTGTTCCTACAGACTGAGGCAATCCCCCTTCAGGGCAGCATGCTGGGGTGATGTTCAACACCTCTGGGAGGCATCTGTCACACCCCCCTGGCTCCTCTCCCCCGCCATCAGCATTTTGCTCCCTGATCTGTCCTCCTTCAGTAGGGTCTCTTTCTTTGCCAAGCCCAGCAATGCCCATGCTGACCTTCCCTTTCCATCCCACCCAGCGGCACAGTCCTGGGAGTCCAGGGTTTCTTGGGGATCCCCAGTCACACCATTGCCCTTCCTCACAACACCCCAACAAGAAGCCCCAATAGAGTGATAGCCCCAGAGGCCTTACCCCTTTCTGACAAGGTGTGCTCCCAGGAAACTGCGTGTGGCCCAGAGCTGCTCTGCTCATGCCCATTCCCATTGGGGAGCGCATTAGAGGTGAGTTGGCCATTGCTGGCTGGGTAGCGTCGGACAGTCCGTGACGGCCCTGTTTGCTGGGGGGAGACAGGAGGGCCAATTCTGCTCTGAGTCCTGTGGAAGAGAAAAAAATGAACTGATACTCCTCGTGAGTAACTGCACTGACACACAGTGCCTCTCCACCAGGATACCCTGCAGCAACCTTCACTGCCAAGCTGACTAAGCCACCACCTGGACACAGAGCTCTGCCTACCTGAGCAGGGTCCTACTCCTCACCTGCTTTCAGTCACCACGATGGCACCATTTCACAATAAGGACCCTGCACCATGCCCTGAGCCTGGCAGGACGGCAGGACACAGTACTTACCAGGATATCCTCCCTGTACTGTCACATCCGGCTGCCCCACCACAGGGATGCCCCAGCTGCCTTGAAGAACCTCTGCCTGCCCATCACGCTCAAGGGCTGCTCCTTGCCCCACAACATCCCTCCCCCAGCAAACACAAGCAGCTCCAAATACACTTGTTCTTACGGTGGGAGCTTTCTCAGGACCTGCCTTCCCAGCCCCAAACGAGCACTGAAAAACTAGCAAGGCAGTCAGAAGAGAAGCCAGGCCAAGCAAATAAACAAAATTTGGCCCATGAGAGTCACCAACAAGAGAGAATGACCAAGAACTCAAGCCTGTAAGTGCAGCTACAACTTTCTGCAGTAACTGCATTTATGGCTTTTCGTATTTTCTGGGGACTAAGCATGGAGAAGCCATGCAGCTCACAAGGTCACATTTCTTACACTCTTTTATAAAGCCATGTAGGCCACTAGGCGAAGCTCTTTGCATTAAACCAGCAAAATAGCACATCTTGCTCTACTGCACATGCTCCCCTTCCCTTTTACTGACTGGCAGCACTCCAAGAGGGTGCTCTGTGCTTACCAGCAAATGTCTCCCTCACTCTCACCTGCATCACCTGCAAGGAAAAAAGCTTTAGTACACCAGGGGCTAAAATAGGTTGGCTGCCCATAAGTCCCAGCCTTGGATTCCTCTGCAACCGAACTTAAGCACCAACAGGTCTTCTGCATACCCTATCCGACACCTCCATCTCTGACTGAATGGCTAAGGCAAAGAGGCTAGCTCTGCCCCACTGAAGTGCCCAGAGAGGTCCATCCCATTTTATGGTTTTACCATCTTCTCTGTCACAGTCGGCACAGGGGAGGTGTTACAGTGTCTACAGGGAACACAGATTTCTAAACCCAACAGGACGGGATGATCCAATGAGAGTTGGCTGACAGCAGCTCTGGCTCACTGACATTCCTGGCTTGGATAGCTATGAATAACGGTAAGATGTGGGAAGATGAAAAGGGAGCTAATGCTGTGCTGGTATTCAAACAGGTCAAGTGCGATACACAAGGTAACTGTCAGCCGTCAAGCCCGAAATCAGCCCTGAACAACAGAATGGAAAAGATGACACACAGGTCAATTATTTGGGAACTGAAGGAAAGGAATATAGAAGTGAGGTCAAGTCAATGGGGTCTATGGAGAACCACTCTTGTCAAAGGAGTCCGTTTTCATAATTCAACAGAATTACATGCATGCACACCGACAGGCTGAGAGCCCATGCTATTCCGATAAAAAAATAAACAGGGCAGTACAATGTCAATCAGGCACACGTGAAATGAATAACAAACTGGCTGTGTGACAGAACACAAGAAGCAGTTGTCGCTGGGGAGGGAATTAGATGGGTTCCAGGGTGATCAGTACAAGGCCTGGCACGATTCAAGAATTTCATCTGGAAATAAATATTTTTATTTCAAAATAAACATACAATCGACATTGATAATGTGCGCTGCTGACACAAAAATTTGCAGTGTGGTGTATCGTGATGAGAACAGAGCAATCACACAGAGCAGTTTGGATCACTGTGGAGGGCAAATCCATCCAAGCAATATGGGATTTTAATAGAGGCAAATGCAGAATTACACTTCTAGGAAGAAGGAATCCAGGCAGCAGCTGCAGATAGAAGGAGACGATCGTGGAAAACAGTAATTCTGAAAAAATTTCGGGGGTAATGACAAGCAGTTAAATATGAACTGTCAGTTCAATGCCCTGACATCAGGGCAGTGAAACACTGCAGAAACAGGGAGGTATTTTTGCCTCCCTACACAACCTCATCACAGCAAGGTATATATATGCTAAAATATCGCATCTAGCTCTGATATGAACTATGTCACATCTTCTCAGGGAGGCTGAAAAAATGGAGAGGATACAGGAAAAAACATGGCAAAAATAATTTGAGGGCTTGTGAACATGCCTTTCTGTAAGAAACCTAAACAAACCTCAATCTCTTCAATTTAGCTAAAAGATGAGGTGCTCTGATTACAGGGCACAGGTTTCTCCACAGGAATAAACACCAGGTGTAAAGAGCCTTGTAATCTAACCAAGAAAGGCAAAACATGAAACAACAACATCTGCAAATCAAAGCCAAATGACTTCCTTCTAGAAATCATGCCTACACACAGCAGTATAGCTCTTACCCTTCTGCTAAAAACACCCCAGTAGTGGATTCCCCAACTCCCAACACCATTGCTTCAGGAGAGGAAAGTGTGCTGCTGGGTGACGAGATATCACTGGAACAGTGCAAATATAACTATATAAAGATGTAATCCATGCTGTCCTGGAGGTGATTTTAGATTATCTATTGATGTATTGATCGTTTCTGGCCTTGAGCTGTAGGAATCCAAGAATGAACAGTTTTACCCCAGAAACAGAAGTCCCCGGTCCAGATACTTATTACCTAATTGTTTCTAATGCAGGAAAACCTTGAAAATGAAGGCTGAGCTGCTGGGAGGAAGCATGAACAGGAGTCCTGAGAAGAAGCAGCGCGGGTAACCCCTGCTGCTGGGCAAACACCCGTCTTTGCAGGCTGAAGGTTCATACACTGTTTGGAGTAGAGTCTGGCTACAGGTCATTCAGGGCTGGAGACAGTGCAAGTGGGATTGGCCAAAGAGCGCAGATGGATAAGGAAATTATTACCTGTTGATAAAAATATTTGTTGTTTTGTTAAAAATCAAGACCTAAACCGAGATGAGGACAGCAAACAATGCTTGTTTTTCAATAATCAGCAAGGTTAACCAGAATAATGCAGAGAAGTGAACTTTATTTCAGTCCTACCTCAGTCCTTACCAGCCTCTTTCAGAAGCTCTCCTGAGATTCTGCGGAGTACCATCTACCCCTGACGACCATGGGGGCCAGTCAAGACCTGCCCACACAGTTCTGAGCTAATAATTCAGCTTTGCTGTCAGTGAAGGAACTTCTGGTGCCTGCTACCTACTGCTTTTTTACCTGGTGTGCTACTGCTGGTTTTGTTAGTGACAAAGGGAAAGCCATAGGGAGCCCTAGGGAGGCTAGGTGAGAGCTACCAAGCCCTGGAAGTTCAGGCACATTTGTTCTCTGACCTCTAGTGAAGGACCCCAAGCGTAGTCCTATGGGTGGACATGGCTGGGGTTTCAACGTCTTTTACTGCAATAGATGGAAGCATCCCAAGGAAAAGAAGTGAGAGTTCCCCAGCCCACGAACTCTCACTGTCCTAGTGCTAGTCACTTGAGGGCAACTTCAGGTCTGAGTTCTGAAGAGTCACTGGGTGAAGGAGACCAGTGGCATAAGACAGGGAAACATCAGCTTTTGTGCTTGAAATACGCACATTGTATCTATCCTTGAGGAAGGGAGCATGCTATGTGCAAGCCGGAGGTCTTGGCTGGGTGCTACCCATTGCCTGCCTGAAGGAATTCCACCCCTTGGCTTTAGGGACAACTCCTGTCATTCCCAGGATCATCAGATTTTGTAAAAAAAAAACCAAAACAAAAACATATGAAGGGCTTTAAATAAAATAATCATTAGCATTTCAGTTACAAAGAAAAGTGGATTACTGCAAGGGGCAGTGTGAACTTCACAAAGGAAAAACAGAGGAGGAACATTACCCCATGGCTTGCAACACTTGAGGAAAAGCCATCCTACTGGGATCCTGTTGGTAAAGCATTCCAGTGTGTGTCGCAGCAGGGAGAGGCAGACTTGCTTTGAATTAATTTGTTTATTTGGTTCTATTCTAGGCGGATGAGCTCTGGGATTTGCGGACTGAGTTGAGTAACACCATCCTACCTCAGGCCACAGAAATCAACGGCAAAAGGCATCTTTCCATCTCAGTTTGTCAGCCCCAATCCATCCCCAAGTCACGCCAAGTGGCTGGCTCATGGTCAGGGAATACAAACCAGAGCTTTTCCCCTCCAAACATTCAGAGTCATCCACACTGGGCAGACCAGGACTGCCTGGCTGGAAATGAACCTGAGCTTACCACACCAGTACAGACCTCGCCAGAAGGCATTAGCAACCCTTAACCATTTGGCAGGTCTTAATACATGGCAGGAGCTTGTCCAGTCCAGGGATCTGCATTACCACAAGTTCCCTCGCTAGTGGGGCTGTCCTAGGGGTAAGAGTGAGGATGGAAAACAGATGGGGAGGCTCCAAATCAGTAGAATGGGGAGCTTGTGCTACCACTCTCCATGCCTCCACCTGCTCATGGAAGAGGCACTGAAGAAGCAGAGGAGGTTGACATCTCATGCACTATGTTCCAGGACACTTAAAGTCCCAGGGCTTCACATTCATTCAGTCTTACAGCCTCCCTCAGCATGGTGTTACTCCCTTCCACTTTTCCAGCCAGGCACATGGCCAGCACAGATCTCTGCAAAGAGGCAGTGGTCTCTTCCTTTATAGGCGACCGCCTGCCAAGCAGCTGGTTTCCCTGCTCTTCATCTGTCAGAGCTGCTGACAGCTTTCTCTGTGTCAGGCACAGCCTGTGGGGCAGAAACAGTGTGGAGACTCCTTGGACACCTCTCCTGGGCTGTCCTGGGGCACCTGCCTCTGCAGTGTCCGGCTAACAGCAGCAGTGGTCCAGGGGAAAACATGGGTCAAGGAAGGAAGGTGGAGGGAGCAGTGTTCTCCTTCCAGGAGCATGGATGTGTGTGGTCCTGCTGATCTCTGCCAGGCTGAAAGGTCACTGGCTGAGAGACCTCAGTCACTGGCACATGGAAAGTTTCACTCCTATAGGTACTAGGTGCGAATCAAAATTAAAAGATATTCAGGATGGGAGAGAGCTGTGCAAACAGACTGACCCACATCTGCAACAGTTCAAAACTACCCAAACAAGCACTCGCAGCTCCTTTCTTCCAAGGTGCAGGTCAAGGACATGGACTCCCCATAAGCCCCCAAGGACACATACCAGAAGTCAAGAGAACTGAGGGAGACCTGATCCCTTATATTCTAGTGCTACACATCCCTGCAGGATCCAGATGACACCTGTATGACATCCAGCAAAGGACCTGTACACCTGCCACTGCACCTTTGTGCATAAACGCTTTCTTTTACATAGCTTTTGTTACCAGTTACACTCTGCTTTCTATTTACTCTAGAGATAGCAGTCTAGAGAAGGGACAAAAAAATGTTGCATTCCCCAGATATGATGACTCTCCTGCCCAGTCCCAGATGAACCTGCAAGGTGCCTGTTCCCTGCCCGGAGGAGGTCAGTGGTATCTCTCACCCCACCGAGGACAGCAAGCAGAAGACTGAGCTGGTAGGCCCCCAGCAACCACACAGGTGAAAATGAGGATCACTGTTTCCTGAATCAACCACAGTTTTTTTTAAAAGCCTGCAATTTCAAGACTAGGTACACAGAATCACAATAACCAAGTTTAAATCACCAAGACCACAGGGTTCAGAAAACAATACTGTTTTTCTAACCCACTGTATATAGAAAGTATTTTTCAAATCTCTAATCACTTTTGATGGTCATGGTTCGCTCGGTAAGCAAAAGTCACAGGGAATCCAGGTGGGTATAGAACTGTGGCTTCTCTTAGTGACCTAAGGCCAGGCATCCTCCTTGGGGCTGGAGGCAAAGGTGGCGAACTCTTCAAAGCGCTTCCCTCTCCCCAGCAGCAACACCTCAGTCTTTCCTGGATTTAGCTTCTATCGGCCACTCTTCGTCCAACTGTTGACTTTGGCCAGATCGCTAGCGAGCTGGGAAATGGTGTTTTTTGTATTCGTGTAAAGGAAATGCAGAGCCAAGTGCCACAGGAGTATTACTGGTGTTTCATCCAGCCTGCCTCACCCTCTCCCCAGCCAAAGCCTGACTGACCACAGCAGGGTGGATGGCCCAAGGCACTGTGGAGAGAGTGAATCCTGGACAGTGCGGTCAGTAGGGCGGGGTGCTAACCCCAAACAAGACAAGGGCTAGCCAGATGAGGATTGGAAAGTCACTCTTCCAGCTGGAAACAAATATGTGCCCTGCTGAGCATCAGGGAGACATGATAGAGACCTAAGGAGCAATTCCCAGGAGGGCAACAACAGAGTGGGACAGCACTGGCCAAAACAAAGATAACAATAAGCGGCCCTTAGAGAAGGAACAATCTTCCCAGGGTCCAGAAACCCCCATCTCAGGGCCTGAGCTCAACAAGCTCCATCTCTCCAAATATAACCAGACTGCAGTCTGGGATGCAACTGCTGCCTTCAGCCCCACAGAGAGGCAGCATGCTGCTCGCTGGGCTGGGAGCAGGGTCCCACGGAGGGGAGCCGCTGCAGCCCTGATCAGTCCACCCCAGCTCCTCCAGCCTGTGCCCTGCACTCATGGCTCCAAGGTGAGAGGGCTCAGCCAGGACGGGGACTGAATCATGCTCAGCCCCTGATAACCTGCCAGGACAACAGGCGGGTTCTCCCCTAGTTTTTAAACGCTGAACAATATACTCGGTGTCTCTCTTGTCCGTCCGCCTGTCCCTTTGGCTAGACGCCCTCCCCGCTTGGGGCCACAGGGACCAAAATCAGTGATTCACGTCCCCCTTTGTAATGCTCAGCAGTTGCTGATTTTCCACTAAAGCATCAGAGAAGAATGGGCAGCCTCAACACCAGCGTCTGCGTCTACAGGGGGAGAGAAGCAGCCAGCCTTGGAAAGCAGCAAATTGACCGCAGACCAGAAACTTCCCCTTTCTTGGACTCCGAACAGGTTCCTCAGCAGGCAGACGGGATTCATGGCTCAGTCTGCAGGCCTCAGAGTACTAGAGAGGTATTGCTTAGAGAGCACTCCAGTTTATTATCAATTAGCTCACAAACACGCTGACAAGGAAGACAGCTCTGTTAGGACTTGAGAGGATGGGGGAAACCACACCATACAAGGCACCTGACTTCAAGCCCACCCACATTATGTCTATAAATCCTGGCTCAGTTTATTATTCCCATGAGCAGCAGAGATAGCTCTAAAACCTGCGCACTTCAGGCTTCCCATTGTCCCTCCTGTGGCTGCCTTCAGCCCTGGTATCCCCCATGAGAGCGAGGAAGACACCGACATCCGAAGCCCCCGGCTCCCCAGGGTTTGGTGGAAGGCAAGGGAAGTTCTCCTGCCCAGGAGAAGCAGCCACCAGCCTCCCCCAGGCAGGAGATCTTCCTGGCTGAGCCAAGCAGGACATGTATACCATGAAGGCTACAGGAATGACTATGCAGGTGCCTTCATGCCCAATTCACAGGCACCTGCAGCCAGATCTCATGCCAGATGGGACACCAGACACAGGCACCTGGACTGTCACAGGGACATCAAGGTAAGTGGCAACCCTATTGCTTACCACAACAGATCTCAGCTGCCAAGGTGTCCCCTCACATGTCCACCTGACACCTTGTAGTGCCACAGGCACAGCTCACACACAGTCAGGTCACTGGACAAGCAGGAAGGGAGTCATCCACACCCTCCCTTCCCTGCGAGACCTTGAGAGCTCCTGTGGGCAGAGATGCCACTAACAACACTCTTTGCCTTGGGCACAAAGAGCACTGCCAAAGCGGAGTTGCACGGGCAGGAACATGTGTCAGGCTCCCTGCCCCACAGGCACACTCAATGCTGCTGGCATGTGCCCAGGAGCCACATCAGTCCAGCACCCAGATACCACCTCTATCTCTCACCACGGCTAGCAAGGGGCTGTCACAGAGCCCACAAGGTTCTTGGTTTGGGCTCTCTCCTGTGCCATCTTGCAGTGGTAACTCCAGTTCCCTGCTCCATTTGACATATGCGCCAGTGGCTGGGCGACATTTCTCTGGATCTCTCACTACAAACTGCAGCAACAGATGTACAAGCCTGTAGGGCAGTAAAGTCACCAGGTGTCTGCCCTATGCCACCAAACTCAGTCCCTCCACCACCACCACCCCGGCATCTTCCTTCCTCTGGCCCCTAAAGCTGTGCCAGTGCTGCAGGGCCACCTGAGCTGGCTCCCAGCCCACCGTGTAGTGCATGACAACAAGGAGGGAGAAGGAGATGGCCTGTGAACTCTATTTTTATCTGCTCAGGAGTTGCCAGATACCGCGTAAGTGAACCTCTCTAAGCACACAGACAGCTAGCAGGTTCTTTTTAACCAGTCTCTGGGGGTCTAATTTGCTCCTTAGCCAAAGTGGCTGCTCACATATCTTCGCACAGCTCTCTGCTGACATTAAATGCCCTTCCCTTGCTACACGTGTCACACATGCCACCCGCCATTCTGCATGTGCTCTTCTTTGCTCTTGTGCATTAGGGAGTGAGCAACTGACTCCCTGGAAGAAGTCCAGCTCTCTAAGCATGGGAACAACACCTGCCTGGCTCAGTGAGGCTGTAGAAACATGCCCTGTACAAGGGCATGGCACCAGGCCGTCACCAGGAGCAGATCATGACCCTGGTTGGATCCAACAGACCTTAGTGTTGACCCATAAAATGGTCAGAACCATGATATCCAAATGTCAAGCATGATGAAAAGCTATTTGCAATCTGCCTGTCTCCAGAGCTGACGTGCAGGCCAATGCCTCCCAGAAAAATCAAAATGCAGCCTGTAACCACTCTGAGCTTCAAGTGGAGCCAGCAGAGGAACCAGGCCAGACTACTTGATTACAAATGCCACATCTGGGCCAAATCCTGCACACTCCGTAGACTACAACAGGGATTTAGAGGGAGAGGGAGGCCAGGCGAGCTACCACCGCTCTGGCAGAACCGGGGGGGGTGAGCAGGGAGCGGCAGCCGAGACAGGTGGGTGTGCAGCCCTCCTCTCCCCAGCTCAGCCACACGCTTCTTCGGGCTGAAGCTGTGAGAAAGCTGCTCCAGTTGGCTCCCCCACCTGCATGCATGCTGGTGCTCAGCAGCACAATCAACGGGCACAGCACTGCTGCCAGACACAGTCGCACAGCTGCTCTCACACCTTGGTGAGAAGAGACCGATCCAGAAGTGTCCTAACAGCTGCCATCACATGAAGATCTCCATCAGTGCCACCATCTGACTGCAGACATCACCCATGGCCACACCTTTTGCATCATTTCAAAACTGGTGTAAGATGCTGCCACAGTTGGGGAGCTGGGTTGTGCGCTGTGCAATGTGACCATCCCACAGAGGGTTCAGCCACCACCACCAGCCATGGCAATGCTTCCACTGCCCCTCTCCTCCTCCCTGTGCTCCTCAGTACAGGGAGCAGCAGGGTCCTGCCTGGCAGGGGAAGGACCTGTAGTTAGGGCAGAGGCACGCAAGAGGAGAGGACAACATATCAACTTGCCCTTGTGCCTACAAGCACACTGAGATCTCCAGCCCAAAGGGCCCTCTGTCTCCACAAGACACAACAACTGCATGAGGACCCGGCCCCTATTTAATGAAACCTGCTGCGGAGGCGTCAGTCAGAGAAAAGCTCACTGCCAGCTGCGAGGAGGTCACTCGTCTCCCCCGTACAGCAGGGAGAAAACAAGCACTCTTGAGTTTCATTTCCATCTTGTTGACTAGCAACACTCACCCCCCTTCACCAGGCTGCCAACTTCAAAGTCCTGAAAAAACACTTTAGCCTATTCATCCTCACACCCACATGCACCCCGGGGAGTGGGGGGAGCCAGCTGCCTGCCCTCCACTTTACACAGGACATGGAGAGGGCAAGCGAAGCCTCTCTCATGCCAGACGTGCGAATGGGGTGAAGAGCTTGTGGCTGTACACACAGAGGGCATGAAAGCAACAGGGTGGAGAGGAGATGCATGTAGTCCTCTCATGTGGAGACGGGAAGGCTTTTCATCTACAGCAGGAGGTGCTGGGAAGTCTCCCACTCACCCTGGGAACACTGTGGATCTAAGACATATTTTAAGCTAAAATAATGGTTGAACACCCAGCAGGACGCCCTGGCCTTTGGATCTATTAGCTCGATGTGGTTAGGTCTCCTCACATCTCTCCATCCCCAGCCCTCACCTGCAGCACTCAAGTCATGAGAGCTGTGTTGGGAAGCAACACGCTTTGCTGCCCACTCTCGAAGTCTCAGCCCTGCCAGGGATTGGGGAACAAGCGTCCCGATGTTTTTTATTCTGTACTGTTCTGCGCTGGCTCCATCCCTCCAGTTGCTCACTAGCCAGAAGGCTGGGGACTAGGAGCGCTCCTGGCCACATATGCATGATGCCTGGTGGCAAAGCCAGTGCTTCCAGGGCTACTGTGACCATGAATCTGCTCTCACACCTCTCCCACATGGCTTTCAGTATCCACATCAAGGACCAGCAGGAAGGAGCAGATTTCGTGGATCCCCAGTGGGAAGGGATCTGGAGCAGGCAGAAAGGCTGTGCCTGCCTTGGCAGCACCTGGGCTCCAGCTCCTTAGCAGTGCAGCTCCAAAGCGATGGAGAAGGCAGAGCTCCAGTGTCATTATTGACCTGTCATTACATCCCTGAAAGAGTTTGGCACTTTGCTGTTGAGAAAGCCTCGTAGCTGAAAAATTAGCATGGCCACCCTGCCAAGGCTACAGGCAACCTTATACACCCTGTCTGCCCCCTCCAGATAGCCTCAGCCTCCAAGTATGCTCCCCATCCTCCAAGGCCAGCGTTTGGCTCAGTTTTGCAGATGTGGGTCTGTTAACCATTCCCCTCAGCTACCTCCCTCCCTCCTTTTGTAGTTCTCAGAATTCCTTCCAATTTGTCAAGATCTTTTCTGGCAATAAATAATATCTTGACTGAGTGCAGGACCCCAGGGTGCACAGGAAAAAAACCCATGCAACTCGGGTGTTTTGCCTCCAAAGTCCTAAGCACCGCCGGTCTCTCATATGCTACCACACTGCATTACTCTCTGCTGCCTAATTTGCTGTTCATTCGTACTCTGCAAAACCTCAGCCTCTCCTTCTTCCAGATTTCTTCTTCCCTCGGAGGATTTTTTTCCTTTAGCTGTAACAGATAATATTTTTCCAGCCTGAACCTCATCTTAATTCCTGTCTCTATGTTTAGTTTCTGCTTGTCCCTGAAGAGAGTCTCCATGCAAGTTAGACAAAAATGAGGTGGTGCAGAGAGTTTGGTACCAATCCCACCCAGCACCAAGCACTCAGGGCAGTATTTCTCAGGATGCTTCTGAAGAAAGGAGAGGAGAATGAGCATACTTTATATGGAGACTTCTACATCTCCATTTCAACTGCTCCTTGTACCAAATCACCTGCAATTCACTCCTCGTGTCCTGCCAGCACTTGGTGATCTATGGAAAACACTTGAAACCAAAGAGAATAGCTTTGATTTTCCTTAAGTACCAACTTAAACCAAATAAGGCAGCATATGGTCAGGTATGAGAAACTGCAGCATAATCCATATGCACAAGGGAGCTGAAAACAAGCTGGATGACAATCCTAACTCAGGCGTTAGGGAAAAAACTTTCCAGCGTTTGATCATATGGCCTTAGCACTCTTCTAACATCTTTCTTTTTTATACAATGGCTATATAAATTGTATTGTCATAAATGTCCCAAATGATATATGTATAGTATATAAAATAGGGTATAAACTGGATTTTCTGTACTACCTCACCTACCACATGTACAATGCTTTTGCCGTGCACCCTGCTCTATTGCATGTCGTCTCCGACTAAGCTGACAGGAGCAGCATGTTTCTTTTAGTTAGAAGGAAAAGTGCATTTTAACATTTTCTCCCAAAGCCTAGAAGTTGAATTAAGCTATAGGAATGGCTCCCAAGGAGGTACAGAAGAACCAGGCCTAACGTAAAGACCATATTTGGAGTTTAAAAGGAGCTATCCTCCTGCTGCTCTGAAGTGTATGCAACCCCTTAGAAAGTAAATACATAAACCACATAAACCAGAATGGTGCTGACAGCTTTAAAACATTAGAAAGGAGAGCAACTGTATCTGGTGCCAGGCTAGAGAAGGTATATCATGTAATTTAAAAATAGAAGTATTTTTATATAAGAAAAATGACATTTACACTCCTCTTGGGTAGCCCAAGTTTTTCCTTTAGGCTTCCCAGCCAGTTTGCCGAGGGCTTTCAACTATGTCAAAGCAGGAGAGGGCCTGAGGTCTGGAGCTTATGGAGAACTCATTGCCCTAAGTGGAATCTCTTTTCACTTATTCTCACATGGACTGACACTGGCTTTTTAGTTTCAATTTTTTTAATAAGGTCTCAGATATCTACTCAAAGTTGGCTCTGGATCAAGGAACATAAATGCTTGGCCACCTTGTGAAAACAATATTGCCAAAGGGAAGCACCTTAGAAAGCTGCAATTAGGGCTCATCTGCATTAGGAAAGCATGCCACTGAAGTAATGAGCATAAAGACACTGCAGTGGCAGAAGGCAAGGCTGGCACCAGTGTTTTACCTCAGGAATTCAACATCACATGGTATGGATCTCCTGGGCTGGTCCCATCCCAAGCAAAGTAGGAAACCTGCCAGAGCCCATGCCATGGGAATGCACTTACACAGGGGGGGCTTCTCAGCCAGGGTCAGCTTTTATTTTCTCTACTGTTTGAGTATTAATAAATTGTAACCCTCATAAATGCAAAGTAAGTGACAGTCATAAGTGAGCAGAAGAGCAGGAGGTGCGTTCAGTAGGTATGTGGCTAGTATAGACCTCCTCCTAATAGTACATGTATCATGGACAAACAGTCCTGGACACTCAGCAGCAACCCAAGAAAGGCAGTAAGAAAGCTCCCCTTTTTCTCTTAAATGTGGGAAGTTCAAAGCTAGCAAGACAGAAGGCTCCAGATCCTGCTTTAACAATTAAGACAAATCTGTCTCTGTTTGGAGCAGCATCTTTAAAAAGCAAGTGATCTTGCAATGCACTTCCCCATTTTATCTGCTAGTCCTCAATGACAACAAGCTAATCAAGCTGATTGTGCCAAGCCACAGTTCTCAATGTCAAGTTTCAAGTGGCCACCTTAGGATGAAGAGCTTTGTGTCCACCCATGGGCTCCGCTCTCCTCTGCAAAGGACTATGCGAGACATTGACTCCCAACAGAACAGTAGCTGGTTCCAGACAGTTTTCAAAAGGGAGGAAATATACTTTCTCCATCTGGCAACCTCTGCCACATGCCCAAGATCCTGCCTTCTGCTTGCTCCCTGCTGTTCTCATCCTTTACTTCCAGGAGAGAGAACAGAGATTTTGGCAGAGCCTCCCTGCTGGCATGAGATTCCTGGTGTCACCAGGCCAGGAGCACTTGCCACAACTCCTCAAGGGCTGCATATAGCCCTTCCTCTCATCAGGAAGGGAGGAGATGTCTCCTCCAGGGTGCTGGAAAGGAGACTCTGAGATCAGGATTCAGTGGGGCGGGCAAGTTGCAACTCAGCCTTCTTCCTTTTCCATCCTGAAAACACCAGGCAACTCCCAGCAACTGCCTTGCCTAAACAGAGCCCTCTCAGAGGAAGCTCCCTGCCCTCAAGAGCTTAGCTGCATTAAGCCGTCTGTACAGTGTCTCAGCACCTTATACCACAGCTATGTCCTTTTCCCTTGCCTGGATTGCTGGGAAAATGCTTTGCAGGTCCCAGTTATCTTTTCTTTTCTATGAAGAGGAAGGATGCCTTGCTTCCCAGGCAGCCCTTGTCCAGAACACACATCCCATCTGGGCAGCGCGGCTCCCTTGCATAGAAGCTGGTTACAGATTTATACCTGGCACTCCTGCAGGAGGGACCTTCTCGGGTGGCAGTGGCAGGACCCTCCTCACATGCTGCCTGGAGTCAGAGGCAGCTGGCTATCCATCCTGATGGTGAGGGGCAGAGGTGCAAGCCCTTTCCACTCCCTGCTAAATAAACAGGAATTCTGCTGATACTCCAGCCTTAGGAAAACAAAGCTGTTTCCATTTAGCTCGGCTTCTGGGCTGAGGTGAAGCTCCACCCGCACAATCATCCGTCAGGGCTTTGCTTCTCCGGGCAGAGATTCAGGCTGAGATCAAGAAGAGGGAGGATTTGCAGCTAGTCCATGCCGGGAGGGCCTCTAACACCCCCAGGATTTTGCTCTCCAGAGCACTCCCTGTTCCAAGCAGCACAGCGCGGGGGCCTCTTGGCTTCTGCAGCAGCTAACAAGTCTCCACAGGCTCCCTCAGATGCCCGACTCTAAACCTCCACTGAGCCACAACCTGCTGAAGAGACTTGGGAAGTGGTACTTATTGCTTAGCCTGTATTTTAAGGGATGAAAGCTTGAGCATCACCAGCTCTGGTGTCAGCAAAGTAAACCCAGAGCTGCCCTTCTCCTGGCCATTTCTTCCCCTGGGCCAGTGCGGGGCTCAGATAAGGCTGGGTACGTCTCCTCCTTTAGTCCTAGGAAGAAGAGACAATGTGCATCATATGGGCAAGCCAAGGATGCAGTGATTCCTCCCTGGTACCTCTCCAAACAGAGGCACCGATGGCTACCTGTAACACTGCAGCACTGACACCTGTGCTCAGCACAACGCTCAGGTTGACACCCATGTCCACATCTTCCCAGGACTGCCAGGATGCCCAGAAATGGATCTATGACAGCTACACTGGGAAAATCCTCAGATCCATTTGCTAACCTTTACATCTGCCAGGTGCAAATACAAACTAACCAGTACAACCATTTTTGTGTGACTGGTACAACCCTGTTGGTCAAGGAGCTGCTACTTCTCACCAAGGCTGAGGGCAGAAGACTGACAGCAACTTATCTCCTGCTGTCACAATCATGCTTCCTGGGCTCTCTTGGCAGGGAAGCTGCAGAAGGCATTACTGCTTCTGCTTGCAGGTGTGAGCTCTGGAGAGCCTGAGCATATGTACCAGAAACAGGGTCAGGAAAACAGGTAGCTGCCTGGTCATGCTCTTCACCAAGGCTTTATAGGCTCCTCCAGACTCCCAAAGACTTTCTACCTCCAGATCAGGCTACTCTCCACAGTGAAGGGGCAGTCATCATAAGCAGCAAGTCCAGCTAGCTGAGGATAAGAAATCATTTTAAAGCAGACCCACTACTCAGGTAAGTGAGGAGTATTTTGGTCCAGGCAGTTCCTGAATAACCCAGGAAGCTGCTCTGCTACCTCTCTCTGAAGACTCGCTTCAGAACACATTGAAACCAAAAGCAACCCCATCTCTGCTTAGAGACCAGGTTGCTGGAGAGGATTCATGTTTTTTGTTGCACATTTATACGGCATCTAATACAACACTGTTCTAGTGCATGACTTCAGAGCTGCTGATTGCTACCTCTGTACAAACAAACACAAATAAAGCCAATATACACACAAATAAACAAAAGGAGAAAGCAAATTTACTCATGTGAGGATTGATTTCCTGCCTTGGCACCGCAAGCCAAGGCTTAGAGGTCTATAAGCTCCCACTCTTGCGCAACTCTTCCTTGTTAGCAATGCGAATGTGCAGGGAGGTTGAGGACTGGTTGTTTGTCCTGGATCTCAGTCTTCTCACAACCACTGACCTGGAACGACCAGTGTCCTCCATTCACCGAGCCACCCAAGAGCCTCTTCTACCTCTTCCTTATTGACAAATCGGACAAGCAAGTCATCTGCTGTGGGACCATGGCAGGCTGACTAGAAAAAGTCAGTGTCCCACCAGCAAAACCCATCCTTATCCAGGAGGAGACCAAGGACTGACAAACCCAAGCTGTTCCTCTCAGACAGTGAACTGAACTCCAGTGAAGGTGACCCCAAGTTTGCAGTGCCTAAGAACCGATCCTCATACTTGCAAATATCAGCAAGATCTGCCTAGCTCTGGGAAGGCCAAGATGCTTCTTGCTTTTGCTGCTACAGCCCAACTGTATGGAGAAGGCTGATGCAGAAGCACAGAAAGTACTTTAGTGGTAGCACAGAAATAGATGATGTTGTAACTGCAAGAAGTAGGCTCCAAGTTCAGACAAGTCTAAGAGCACGGTTTCATGAGACAAATGACCAACCTTGTAACTGGCTTCCCCCAAAAGGGGAGTCCACTGCTTTCCTTCCCTTCAATGCTAGTCTTGCAATTCTGTTCAATTCTTCTGATCCTCATGATCTTTCAATAAGCCAAATTAGCCCACTGAAGTGGCAGAAAATTATCCTTAATTTTGCTGTTAATTTTTTGTTGGTTTATTGAACTGAGCCAACTCACTCAGCGGCCAGATGAAGACTAATGCCAGTGCAAGGGAAGCAGTGGGAGGGCACAGCCAGGTGCAATGGCAGCAAGAGTGTGCCTTCGGCTGCAGATCCTCACTCTTACAGGCTCCACAGCTAGCCCAGATGTTGGCAGGCTGAAGGGGACACTCAAAAATATTTGGGAAACAACCTATCTAACAGCAGCAAGACTTTTAGGTCATGCCAGTTGCATGCCACAGGTTATATGGCCCATGGACAAGATCCAAGTGACTGAATTGTATGGGAAAATGCCCAGGGGCTGAAGTGAGGTGTTTCAATGCAGAGCAGTGCCAGGACACAAGCAGCCCCACACCTGCCTGCAAAGCAGGGCTGCTACACATTGCCTGGGCAGGCAAGGTTGCAGGCTGCGGCACAGCACCCCGAGGGGCAGTGGGAGCTCCCTCTTGGAGACACGCACAGCGGCCTCGGCAAATCTTTGAGGATGGCTCCAGAAGGCAGTCAGCGGTGGACCTACCTGCGTCCCAGGGACCTACCTGTGTCCCCGGGGTCTACCTGCAGCCATTGCAAAGGTTGAACATCAAATGCTGTTGCTGAAGCGTGGGATAAGGCAACGACCTACAGCCTCCATGGAGAGGGAAGGAGGAAAGGCATGGCATGGGCCTTAATGGAGTCCTATTTCCTTGGGACAGCGCCAGAGGATTTAAGGTACGGCAGGCAGCTGGGTATTCAGCAATCCCAGCTCAGCGATCACTAGTTGCTGTGTCTGACTGTCTGGACAGGAATGCTCTGCCAGTGCCTGCACAGCCCTCTGTCCTCTGTCCAGAGCCTGAGGTCATGTTCCTTACTGGGAAAGCCTTCAACAGGTGCTGTATCTCCAAGGGCACTGCTCTCCCTCCCCTCCAGTCCCTCCACACAGAGCGGTGGGACGAGGGGTGGGAGGAGGTCATTGCTGCAGGGAAACTCGTCAGCAATGACCAGGATTGCAGGCACGCGCGAGGGCTACGTGCTTGCTCAGGCACCGAGCCTCTCTTGGGGCAGTGGTGACAAGGGCCTGGCCACCTCTCCCTGCCAGCATCACCTCTGCCTTGCCTGAATTTGGTTCCCATCAGATAGTCTTTCATTTGGGCACCAAGATATACCAGCTTCAGTGAACTACTTGGTGTCAGTCAATTCCTCTTCAGTCATTTGAGCCTCTCCAAAATTGTAGATAGCCGAGAATAAGTGTCTAGAAATGTCTCCAGCCCATGCATTGCCTCTGCTTCAGAAGACACAGAAAGGGAAAGGCAACAGCTACTTTGGACGCAACAGGCAGGTTAAAAGCAACCTGCAGGAATACAGAAAAACAAAGGCCAAATTGTCCTCTCCTCGGGGAGCTCTAAGTGACGCTGACAGAGAAAGTCAAAACAGCTCAGAGAAGAACAGGAGAAACTGAAGTTACCTCCTGGTTAGGCACCTGTAATTTGCTGTAACATCTTCTTGACTGTGACTGTGGGACTTCTTCTGGAAGCCACGTGCAAATTCTCTGCTGTGGTGGCTACCAACAAAACCAGTCTTTCTGGCCCAGCAATTGAGTGAGTAGCAACAAGAAAGGCACGGGCCTTTAGAGGTGGCGCAGCCTAACATTTTGCTCCCATGTCCATGAACTCTTACAGAAAAGGAGAGGTGATTTTTAAGAAAAACAACCCAGCACATGTGGGTTGTTGCGTAGCAGCAGGCACCATTCCCACCTCTCCATCCCCACCGAGTTGCCAGCACAGCAGCGGTACTTGGCAGGGAAAGGCACCTTTTCCGCCTTTACTGCCTCCTTCAGCAGAAAACCCACAGCTCCAGTGGGACTTCACAAAACACAAAGTGTGGAGGAATTGCAGCTTGGGTACAAGAGCACCTCAGCACCAACCCGAGGCAGGTGGGCTGAAGCTATCTCTTCCTCACCCAAAAGGACCAGACAATGGCACAGTTGTCATCCTGAGCTTAACACGCTCCTCGCAGAGTCTCTCCCGCATGGACCTCTGTGAACTGCAACAGCTGCATCTTTGCGTCTGTACCCAATATGCAGGCATCTGCCTGGGTATGAAAATGACCCACAGCACAGCAAGGTAACACAGAAATAAGGAACTAATGGCTCAATAACTGCTAGAGTCTGCCAGGAGATATCTCTGAGTATCACCACTTTGCTTATACCAGCACCTAATAGCACACCTCAGATCTATGTACTTCTCTGTTGGTACTACCTGGACATACTGCTCTAAACACATTCAGAAAGAGATTTAACCTCCACGCCTCCATGCACCCTGCTGCTGCCACAAAGGCTGTTCACCAACTGGACAAGGGCAAACTGCTGAGCGTGCGGTCCTCCTTCCCCACAGGACCACTAGCCTGTCCCATTCCTGCATGTGCCTGGGGACTGTGACATAATGCTGGGGACCAACCGAGTCCCTTGGAGGGACAGCAGGGCCCAACTCCGTTACGTCAGCTCCCACAGCCCGGGGAGGAGCCTCCACCAGGAGCCAAGGTGCCTGGTCTCATGAAGCAGAGGCTGTGGCCTGACAGCGTGGCATTGGCAGCCTGTGGGTGTGGGGGAGCATCCTGCCAGGAACTGGGTTTGACTTACACAGCTGGGACGTGCCGCGGGACAGGTGCCTGAGCCCCTCGCAGGGAGGCATCCCGCCCTGACGTGCCAGTTCTCCTCCGGAGGGAGCTTGCGGGGGGCTGGAAGGCAGCGGCAGCACTGGGTGGGTGGTACTCCTGCTCGGGGACGACTTCTTCGCACCGGGAGCCCTGGAAGCCTGAGCGACAGGTACAGACCTGGGGGCGGCTGCAGGAGCCCTTGTTCTGGCACGGTGGGTCGCAGACAGCTGAGGAGACACAGAAAGGTGGTTAGCGGACACGGGACTCAGACCCACGGTAGTGGCACCTGGCTGGGGCAACACAACCGGGGTGGTCCCACCTCTTCTCTGCAGGCAGGTGACCTTCAAAGTCTCAGTGTTACTGCTGCCATGGGTCCCTAACGCAAGATCACCTCCATCAGAGACTTGTTTCTGTTCCCACTTCTCCCCATTGGTCTCTGCAGAGCTCTTCTCCAACAATACTAATTTCAAAAAGCTCAGAAATGAGCAGCATGGTCTGCAGAGAGCATACAGCCTCCAGCACTGCCCATAGCGGAATACGACCTCAACCCCAAAACAAGGGACTGCGTGGTACCTTCAGTCCGTTTTGGAGTCTGATTTGCACAGTGCCCCCTGCCCGTCCCCTCCAGAGCTTTCCAGCTCTCCCTCTGCAGCTGATTTTGGAGTCACTGCGCTCAAATTCCTCCGCAGCTATGGGGACTTACAGTTCATTAACTTCATGCCCAAATCACCCTCCAAGCCTGTGTGTGTTCCTAATTACAGCACATCAACTTCAGTTTGCACCCCGGGAGGAAAGTGCTATTAATTATATGCCGGACTCTAACACTTCCCGAGTCAACAGATGCCAGATCGGTTTTATAGCCCAGCCAGCAAGAGCCAGGAAACCACAGCTCACTCAGGTAGGACCAGGCTCGTTGTTCTGAGCAAGAGTAAGTGAAAAGGCACTGGAAAAGAGTGTCATCCTTCAAACAAGGAAAGGGCCAGCTGATTGAAGGGTAATGAAACCTTGTTGGACAACACAAGGTGGACATTAACCTCCAGCTGCGTGGGAAGCCCGTGGATGGGTTGAAACATGCAGCCACTGCTTCTGCAGAGGGCCCTGCCCCAGGAAGGCTGCAGGAGCATCTGAGATCCCACCCTTTCGCGCACACAGCTGCTGGGCTTTCATGAGCACATCCCTCCCTCTCCGGCTGTGCTCTCCATCCCCATGAGATCCAAGCACGCCTGTGAGAAACACCACTTCTGGGCAACAAACAGAGAGAGACCTCTAGCCTTGTGTGCCATCCACATGTCATCCCGCTGTCACCAAGCAAGGGAAGTCCTTGTGCAGACTCTGAGGTTCTTTCACAGTAGTATAGCCCACACAACCCTTCCCTCACCCCAAAAGTGGACTGCCATCAGCTTTTCCCAACTAGATCAGGGCTGGCTGGAATGCCTCATTTGACCTTTACTACCATTTTAAGACTCAGGAAGAGAGGGAGATCTCAAGGAAAGAGAGAACCCAAGTCATGTAGGGCTGTATAGGTTTTGATGAAATCCCACAGAAAAACAAATCAGCCATCACTGCAAACTCTGGAACGGAGACAGGGTCCTAGTTAGGCAGGAGTTAACCGCCTCTGGGAAGTCTGGCACTCCAAAAGTTGATGCAATTTATAATATAAAACTTAGCTGTGATTTAAATAGGCTGCCAGTCCCTACCATTATCTCCCAGCAAATGCCTAACAAGTGCCACCAGACCAGGAAGCTTGCCATTGAAAACAATCGCTTCACGTGCTGAAATACTGCAGAGCTGTGACGCTGGGACCTGGGATCACAGCAGTTCTCACAACCTCTCCCACTAACAATGTTCACAGTCACGTTAGACTGTGCCCTTCAGTTTTTTCAAGTGACCAGGCACTCTGAAAAGCCCCTAAGGCAGCTGATACAGAGAAGAGGAAGAAGGGAATGGAATTAGTCTTCTGGTCCCTTCAGGCAAGATGGGAGGGAAGATGTCCTAGTTGAAATATTCCAGCTCTAGGATTAATCCCCTTCCCGGTCACCTTTGCAGACTCAGGAAGAACTTGACAGAGCTTTAAAAAGTCACTGGTTTTCATTCCGTTCAGCTATAAGATGTAGGGAGAGCAGATCATTCAGTGGAAGTACTGCCAATGCCAAGTGTGTGTGAAATGACAAGTCAGGCCCCCAAAACCATAACATTGACAGAAGAAACAAGACAGTTAAAAATATATATATATTTGGAATCTTTCTCTTTGCTTTCTGTTTTCTCAGCCCAGGGGTTACTCTGAGATGTGTCTCCTCAGCTGTGGGGGCTATAAACAGTTTCTGTTAAGATGTCAGCCACTCATTTCTTCTCACTGTAGCCTCATGTAATCACCTGTTCCAGGAGTTGCAGGGAAAGCAAAAAGTGTCATCTCAAAACTCTTAATAAAAGGATGAGATTTGGACCACTGCTGAAGTATCATTAGTAGCAATGCTAGTTTGTTGAAGAGCATCCAGCAGTGCCCTCAGATCAAGTCTAGTGCTGCCTAGTCTTCATGTGCATGAGGTAAGTCCTCCCTGCAAGGTCACACTGCAGGGATAACTGTGGCACGGCACTGACCACCCACCTAGGCCAGGCAGGCAGGACCGTCAGAGGGGAAGGCCACCAAGTCCAACCTCCCATTGCTTTGCAGGAACACCCTACCCAGGACTGAGCAATGACATTGCAAGGTGACACTCAATTACTGTGTCCCTGCTGCTCTGCACGTGCCCTAGGTCTAGGAGAGTGGTGCAGATCTTCACTACAAGCAGCTCCTGCTCAGTCCCATTTAAATGTGGGGGAACCTGTCCATCCAGCTAGGCATCCACAGGAAAACTGGGAAGATGATGAAGGACTTGTACCACTGGGGTGATATAGTCCACTTTCTTGTGGAAAAGTTTGCTTATTGATGCACAGTAATATGTAATCTCATTTCTAACTTAAAGCTCTGACTGTGTTAGCACAGCCAGAAAGGATGGACAATTTAAAACAAGTGAGAGATCTGTGCAGGCTGACAGGCAGGGAGATCAACAGCAACACAGGAGTAACAGAGAGGGAAAACAGAACTTCAATGAAAAACAGTCTGGGCTCAAAAAACCTGACAGTCACTCTACAGAAGACAGACAAAAGGAGAGAGCATGTGAATGTCATCTCCATTTTGCAGATGTGGAAAAGCCCCAGGTGCTAATAGGACTGTCTGAAGACACACTGTGAGACCACAGCAGAGCCAGCGACTCATCCTGGAATCCCTGTGCCTTCATCCAATATCTTAACTGCAAGACCATCTGTACGAGATTAGAAAGTGCTTGAATTTATTTAGTCCTTTCCAATACGCTGATTAAAAATGTTTCTTATAAACTTTAAAATATCCACATCAGACAAAAAAGCTCACCTTGCATTACCAACCCAGTCCAGGCTGCTATCTTAGGAAGCAGCAAAGAAGCACAGTGAATAATGCTGATGAAGGTGGAGGCTGATGAACTAACGTCAGAGGCTGAGCAAGAGGATTCCCTTGCTCTTAAGCAGAGGTGAAGGATGATGAGCTAATTGGCAGCAGCTAAGTTATCGACAAGTGCACACTGCAGCCCTTGCAGCCCCTGAAATACAGGCAGTGCAAGGGGATTCTGTGTGTCTGGGTTTCTTCTCCACCTAATCCAGGACATAAAGGCCTGAGTCTCACCCCAGGATGAGGTTAAACAGGCAGGAGGTTGGATCAACTCCCCGGGCCCAAGTTCAGATGTAGCTCATTATCCCTAATGTCCCCTCCTGCGGGAGGACCTCTGGAGCCCCACAGGATGCCCTGTATGCAGTTCAGTGTGAAGACCTGGCAGCACGTGGGTAGAAACCAAGCCCATTGCAAGCTGGCGAGATCTTCCTCCTGAATTCAGCTCACTTCCACTTTCCCAGGAAATGTTGGTGTCCCAAAGGGACAAATGTCTGGTTTTCATCTTCCCAGTCATCAACTCTCTGAAAACTCCCTGAGTCCTGACTGCACTTTGGTCCTTGAAGCTGGAACAAACCAAAAGGCTAGAGATACCTGCCCACGGCTTGAGTTCAGTCATATGCAGCGATGTTGCAAGAGGAAAGTCCCTGGAAAAGTGCGGGTGGAGAAGGAAGAAATCACCATGCTCAGTGGGTGATAGGAAGTAGATTACGGCAACAATTTGGCTTATCCTCTCTCCTGTACTCAGGCTAAAATCCACAAAAACCAAGGTCCTGCCCAAGACTCAAATGTCAACTTCTTCCCTGCTTCATCACACTAAGAGGTTCCCTCTGGCTACGTTTCTACCCTGCTAACTTTCCTGATACGACCCATACCAAAGACCATGGGATCAGACACAAACAGCATTATAGTGCAGAATCTAACTGGGACAGGCTGTCCAGCTTGCCTTGGCAGCTTTAAAAACAGCCAAATGTCTCCAGCAGCTTGAACTCCAGCAGAAAAGCCCAGCGAGGGAAGTAGCTGGGAATGAAATGATGTTTACACATCACCAGCCTCCACCTAAGTCCTGCCTCAGATTTACCATCCCCTGTCGGTGGGACACTGTCAGGCCCGGTCATGTTGACAGTGTCCTTTTAATGAATCCTTGGGAACAAGGGCCCAGCACCTGAGCAATCGCTACAGCCTGCGTGGCTGTGAGCCCAGATCTACTGCTCCTACGAAAATCCCTAATGAGAGAAAGATGCTGCCATCGCTGGCCCCGCGCTCTGTTTACAGACGCTGTCTGGCAGCACAGCACGCTCTCTACCGTTTGGCTTCTGTCGGCAGGGGGGAGAGGGAGAAGGGAGGTGAGTCAGCCCTTGGCCCCTCGCTCCCAAACAGCGATCGCTAATGCAATTATCCCAGCGCGGCCAAAACGCCGTGAGATCCCTCGGCAAACAAAGCCGAGCCTCTTTCCCCACGAAACATCTGGGCAGCTGCTGCCACTCAAGTGAAGGCAGATACTCTCGGCTATTCTGGGCAGGGCGTTCCCATCCAGAAAGCCTGCCCAGTGCCTGTGTGCTCGCTGCCCTCCAAGCTGCCTGGGCACTGCAGGCAGCCCCTCGCCTCCCTGGGACCGAGCAGGTGCGTGGGGCAGGCAGACCACTGGGAAGGCCCACGGGTGGGCTGGGTGGTGTAACCCCGTTGTCTAGGGACAGGGATCATGGCAGGGGCTGGGCTGTGGTTACGGAGCTATTGGAGATGGAGATGACAGTGCAGCTGTCTCTGGTGTGCGTTGCACTGGTGCCTGCCCAAGCCCCTGCCCTTCCAGCGCTGTGTCAGGGAGCCCAAAATGATCTCAGCCCCCAGGGCTGTGGCACTGGGAGGAGCAGAGCCCTTACTAACCCCTCTGTGGGCAGGCAGGAGGGCCCTGGCCAGGCAGTTTCCACACTGCAGGAGTGCCCTGCAGCCCCCTGCCATTTTACATATCCCACGTGCTGCACCACGCTTGAGTCCCACCCATCCCAGCCATTGTGCAGACTCCATTAATTGCTTTCCTTAATAGCACTCAGATAATTTACAGCCCTGATTGCCCCTCAGCATCAGCAATGCTCACCCACATGAGCACAGCCCCACTCTGCTGGTTCACACCTGTTGGGACTTTCACAGACCTGCCTCTTCCTCCAAGCAGGACAGTGAGAGCCTAGGGCTCAAAAGTCACCCATCAATGTGCTGTTACAATGCCCTGCCTCAACAAGACCCTGCTTGTGGTGGACACTGATAACGATAATAAAGCAAAGCCATAATTATTCAGCACGCTCAGACTTTGCCAGCAGGTGGGGAGAGCTGACCCACAGCCTGGCAGCCCCACAGGGAGGCTGCGGTCCTGCCTCCAGAGACCCCACAGTCCATCTCCTGCCCTGGCACAGCACAGGGGATGTGTGCAGGGTCACAGCAGTACTTGAGCACTATTTAGGGGTGCATCGTGAGACCTGCATCGGCTGAGACTGTCATACTCACGTTTGATGCAGCGGTTTGTGCCGGGAGCCGTGGTCCATCCTGGGCAACACTGTCTGCCGCAGACATTTGGCCTAAGCAGAGAGACAAAGCAGCATGGTTAGGAGAAGGGGAAGCCGAGGTCTCTCTGCAGCCAGCACCTCTGAGTCACCCGTAAAATTATTTCCTGCAGCATGTGATATTTCCTTCCAGATGGACCAGCAGCTGAGATCAAAACCAATGGGACAAGGGCTGAGTTGTTTAAGCGCTTGGAAAAGAAACCCCCAAGGACTATGTGAATGTTGCAGTGTGAGTGATCCCTCAGGGAGTATCTCCCTTTTGAACTGGCATTATGCTGGGTTCCTGGCACAGCTCTCAGAGGAACCATTTTCCTCCTGAGGGCAATCGGAGGCCGGCAGCCTGCGATCATTAAAGATCTCATGGCACTTCGTGGTATCGGGGTGTAAATCAGGCCTGATTCCAACTTTGGTCATAGCGTCTCGCCTCCGCAAGTGTCCCAAGCTGCTTCAGCCAAAGACAACGCTTCATTCTCCACCTAACTGCTGCCGCCTGTTGCTGTTCATTGCTCAACCCTACCCCGGGGGGGACGGCACACCAACAGCCGCATCGGCCGCTCCCCAGCTTGCTCTCCCTTTGCAAGCACCCCAGTCCTGTATTTGTTATCTGCCTCTGGTGCAGCGACCCCGGGGGCTGGGGAGTCTGCAGTGCTATGAAATTTGTGTCTACCTGACATGCACCGTGCTACACTAATTCCAGGATGCTCAAATCATTTCTGTGATTGTTAATTCCAGCACTTTGCTGCAGCAACTTTTTGACTGCCTTTACATAAATGACATCCTCCCCACCTCCCCTTTATTATGTGTTTTCAGGTAGTGATCACTGCTAACGTACAGCTATCATCGGAGACAGTGCTGTGCCTCCAAGAGGTGCTCTGCAATGCCCAAGCAGGCAGCTAATCCTGCTTCCTCTGGTCACTTCTCATATTTACATATCTGTAGTGAGAAGAAATAACAAGTTGCAGGTTGCTCTTCAAGTGTATTCACTCATCATGGAGGGAAGGTTTTGGGAACATGTAACTTTTACATGCCTAGGTAGATGGGAGAGTACAGTCATCAAAAGATAAAAAGTTAGAAATAGCCTGAAAGCTCTGGAAAGCCTCTGGAATCAAAATGGCGAGTATGGTTTATTTCTCACACTGGACAAGGCAGTCAGAGCTGCTGACAGAATTTACTGGAACCATGGAAACATGCACATTTGTCTTCTGGATTGACTTTAACATGAACACAGCAGGGTCAGAAGATGATCCTGCTCCAAACCAGCATCCTCATGAGTCCTGCGTCCACATGGCAGGAGATGAAACTCCTGAAGTGCTCAAGCTGTGGGGCTCACGTTTTAGGAGAACCAAAGACGGTGGGTGGCAGGTATGACAAGGTTTGTTCTGATGTTCATGAATGAAACTGCCTGTAGAGATACAATCACTCCATGTGGGAAGGGGAAGTGGTCTAAGAAGCCACACTATTTGTAAAGTCTTTATCCAGCCCTTCAGGATCAACATTTTATTAACCTGGGTAGATTTTTATAGGGAGAAAGCACTTAAATTCCCTTGGTGTGACTTCCTGCAAAGTAATTCTTGCATCCACTCACATCTGGTCTGGCTAGGCTAAAGCACCGATTTCCAGCTTTTTGTCTGTCGACTCAAAGAGATCTATGGGTCTCTTCTTTAAGGCATCCCCGGAAAGTATTCAAGCAAAGCAAATTTTCCTTTACTTACTGCATAAGAGTCCATGAAAGGCCTTAAACTTTTTAAAGATGTCCAGATCAGTGAAGAGAGAAAACCACTGAGCTGGAGCAAGTCTTTAGGTAATTAAGGTCTGCTGAGGGACTCCACTCCAAGCAGCAGCATAAATGTCTTTGCTTAGACTGTCACAGCTCCCATTCTTCCCTCGGCATGGCTGAAACACACCTTGCAAGTCATATTCAGCCAGTCTGCCCACAGAGCAAAGCCCTTGCCCTTTCCCACCTCAACTGACACACAGGAGGTTATTTCTTGTAGGCAAAATAACTACCTTCTCCAGAGAAGCTGTTTTGGCCTTGAATCACACTATTAGTTCCTCATGGGATTAAAGTTCAAGTTTTGTCTACATCTCTGACACATATGCCAGAGGGAGCATGCTGCTAGCTGCTCTCCATGCCAACAGCGAGCCAGAGGCTGTAGGAAGAAAGGTATGAGACAGACTAAAACACAAGGGCCCAAGCCTCAGCAGACAAGATCACTCTTGAAGGCATGAAACCCCTGTTGGGTTCAGCACAAACCTCTCATTAACAGAGCCACTCTGTGTCACTGCCAACTCCAGACAAGAGTTGCCCACCCCAGGTGAAGGGAGATGCTAGCACCAGGGCGATGCTTCTTGAGGGCGGACAGCCCAGCATGCACAGAGGGGAGGAACCTGGCAGGGATGCCCTTGGAGGCAGGGGCAGAGGGAGTACCTGGGCAGGAATGTCCCTTCCTTCCATAACCTCCTGGATGAGAGGATGGGCAGAGATGGAGGCAGGGAGGACCTCCAGGACTGGAAGTGAGCACTTGGGAGGAGCCACATCTATGTAGTACTGGAGGGCAGAGGAGGACCATGACTGTTTCCTGACGAAAGCCCAGTGAGCAGGACCTCACAGAGCATGGGGCCGCAGGTAAGCAAGAGCATCAGCTGTGGGAAAATAGCTATTGGGGGCTTTGCCGCATGGGACCCAGTCCTGAGCACGTCTGGTTCTACTTAAAGCCTTTAGTTGACATTTGCATGGCTTGAACGCCATGTGGTTTTCACTGCCTTACAAAGAATTCAGAACGAATCCCGGGAGGTTTAAGGAGCACGGCATGTTTACAGCATGGACAGTGCTCAAGAGACTGGCAGCCCCCAGCTGCTTTTTTCCTGCTGCGTGTGCCATCGCCAACACTTTGTGCAAAGACGCGGCTGAGGCGTGAGCTACCTGCAGGGCACGTCCAGCCCTGGGCCTCTCTATCCAGTGCCACTTCTGGAGAACAAAACAAGTGGCGTGGCAGCATCCCTCCATGTCTGGTGTCACCGTCCTCGGGGTGGCTGCTGGGGAGATACCTGTACACACCGAGCAGCCCCTGATCACCCCCCATCACACAGGGGACAGGGGCTTCCAAGGCAGCAGGCAGAGCTGCCCAGCAAGGGGACTTGCTGAGTGCCATGATGCACCAAGCCCCTGGCAGACCTAACAATGATGTGAGCCAAAGCCATGCTCATAACTCTGAAGCATTCAGCAACCACACAAGGCTGAGCACCCAGGCTGCCTCCTGCTTACTCACCCCTTGAAACTGGAAGCATGGCAGCAGGGAGAAGGGAGCAAGACACTCGTCCTCATCCTGTGCAGTCTGAGGTACAGAGGGACCAGAGGATGGGTGGGCACGTGAAGGGGTCAGCAGCTCTCCCGGGTGGTAAGAAGCTCAATACAGCCCCAGATCAGAGGAGAACAGAAGACATGTCCTCACACAGGTCTCCCAAGCTGAAGTCCCATTGAACAATCACACTACATCACGCTACACAGGGATGCCCTATTCCCAGCCCTGCTGCCAATGCCAAAACAAGCCTTGGGCAAAACCTCTGTCTTTCCTATCTCTGTGTCCTTACCAGCAGAACTGGTTAATTAATGTATTTACCTTCCCAAGGGCCAGGTCAGCTAGCACACGTCTTTCCTAGGAAATCAAACATTGCTGGGCATGTTCCCAGGCACCGGGACTTAATTGCCTGTAACACTGGACTGCTATAGGGCTCATGGGCCACTTAGCACCTTCCGAAATAGTTCCCAGCCCAGCCCAGACCGGAGCAGACAGAGACCATTTCCAATAGCCAGTTTCCCCTTTTTGGAGGGAAAGGAGGTTGAATAGGTCAGACAGCTGAACAGCCAGAGAAAGCCCTAAGGTATAGCTCACTAGTGCAGACATGGGCCTTCGGGTTTGCCTTTCTGGCAAAATGCAGAGTGAGGCACTGGACCCACTTCTCAGCCCCTACCTCAAGTGCCAAGTACACCCTCAGGTCTCCAAACAGCACAGGCAGCAGTAAGTGACTGCAAACCAAGCTTGCTCCTCACTCCACAGCTGGCATGCACCATTCGTGCACATGTGCAGTCCCCAGCATGTTGTGAGAGCTTGGTGCACAGGAGGTGTCCGCTACTACTCACTGGCTTGCTCCTTTTCTGGGACAGGCATCTCCCTGACACCCCTCACAGAGCTGAAGCCAGTGCCCTGAAGCCTCCCTGCATCCAAAAGCACTGTTCATGGCCCTGACTGGATGCACCAGCACAACCTGCAACTTGGGCAAAGGAGCTGCAGCAAGCCAGCCCTTCATCACCTGCTTTGCTGCAGCAGCCAGAGGCCACCGTCAGGATCAGGCCCCTGCTGTGCAAAGTGGCACCCAGGATGAGAACAGCCTGTAAGACCCTGCAGTGTTATCTGAAATTGGAGCCAAGCAACCACAACAAGCACTAGAGGGAAGGAAAACAAGCAAACAGTAGTAAGATCTTGGCTTCACATAGTTTCAGCATGTGCATAGCCTCAGCGATGATCACATACTATTTCTGAAGCATTCAGTAGAACCATGTTTTTCACCATTTTAACAGCAATCTATGCATCATCTTTCAACTTCATGCAGCACTCTGTGCTGCCAGATATGCTGACTCCATTCAGGTCATTTACAGCATCCTCACAGAAGGCCAGAGGGACTATTAGATCATCAGGTCTGCCTTTCCACTGCAGGACAGTGAACTTCATCCAACTGCATACGAAATATTTGCAGTCAGACCCAATGAAGAACATTAGCAAAAGGCTGCTGGCATCGAGGAGCCACAGAAAATCCTCTGCCAAGTCCACATAAGCATTAACTGCCTCCGCTCCTGAGCAGTCCTATATACACACTGCAGCGAGAACCTATGTCCCACAAAGCCTGGGTAAAGCAGGACTATATAGCCACAGACAGTGGCTACAATAGCAATTAAACAAGAACTGGGGTGCAGAATGTCCAAAAAGAAAGTGGGAGGGAGGAGAGAGTGTGGGACTCCCAACCTGTTACCTGGAGAGCCTCACATGCCCTTAAAATTGTCCAGGCAGGTACCAGAATAGAGGCTTTCCCAGACTACTCCCCCATTATCCACATTCCTCTGAGTTTGTGCACATCATCTGAAGATGATCACCAGGACCCACCCTCCCAGCCACAGGCAGAGGAAGGAGGGAGGTCACATCCCGGGGGACACAGAGGTGGAGGTGTCCTCCCAGCAGCACTGGTCAGCCCAAATTAGGGATGGATCCAGGACACAAGTACAGTCATAGCTGGCATGCATCAGCACTTGGGAGCTCCCTACCCCATGAGACTTGGGAGGAAAATCTTTTCAGTCAAGGGGGGCTGGGGAAATAGGCAGGTTGAGCAGAGTACAGCAAAGCAGAGATGCTTTGGGGGCTGGATTGTTTTCCTCACTCAGTGTTAGAAGACAGTAATTTTCTGCGGTATTTGCTGTGGCATCAAAAATCACCTTACAAAGAGCCTCCAGGAGAAAATACGAAAACCCAGCTCTCGCACCCATGGAAGGGTGTGAGCAAGTCCCACCTCCAACAAGGTCAGATGTGAGCAGAGTGGCAGTGACAACCAAACAGTCCCCAGGAAAGAAACTCAATCTTGGGTATGCTGCTATCAAACAAACCAAGAAAATATTATCCAGAAAATGATATGGTGCTAATAAACGGGTTTTTCAACCACAGGACTGTGTGAGGCCCCTAGAGGTACCAGCAGAGAACCCTGACTGGGGAATCAGGAAAGACAACCCACGCAGGAGTTGAGATTTTAAGCCAAAGTAACTGTATAAATAAATAGCACCGGGGTTTAGTGCAGCCTGCAAAGCTACCTGAGTAAAGGAAAATGAAGGTTGTCATACTAGAGAGTAGTAGGACTTCAGTGTAAATAGCAGAACAGAAAATATCCCACCTGGCAAAAAAATGAAACATCATGAAATGAAGTTTTTTAGGGGCCCTGAGTTTCCTGGATGGAAACGTGTCCGGTGCAGCAAGGGGCGTAAGAAGATGGATGAGGTGGAAGGACAGAGTCTCACTGAATGGCTGGAGGCAGCAGCAGCTAGCTTTCCGTGAGAAGTAGCGTCATGTGGTTACTCACAGACAATTATTTCAGCTAGGCTTTCTCATAAGCTCCAAAGACAGTAGGTCATATAGAAGTTTAAAAAGTGCCGATTTGGACTCCAGAAGAGATGGAAAGCTACTGATGACAAGCCATTATATGCACCTTCCAGAGTTCAAGTTCTTGGGGATCGGAGCAAGCCACGTATCCCCAGCCCTCATCTTCCAGGGCAGAGCAGAGGCAGAGAGCGCAGCACAGCCTGCATGGGGAACACAGCTTCAAGGCACAGCTCTTCCTTCCTCTCACCTTGGAGGCAACACCACTCTTCGATGCCCCAAGAAGCCAAATCTAGTTGATAACAGGTCAACAGTGTGTAAGTGCTGGACTAACCATCTGTGGATTTACAGCCTTGATTAAGGGATGAAGGGATGAAAGCAAGCTACGTGCAAAGAGGTTCAGCACTCTTCCGCACATAGCATGAACCTTGGGGCTGCCCACCTGCTCCTGATCGGACCTGCAGCCTGAAAACCTGGTGGAGAGTGTTCAGGGTAGTCATTGAAAAGAAACAAGCTACATCTCAGGTGACTCAAATCCAACTGAACCCTGCCACGTGATCCACAGCAATACTGATGACACTCCAACTGCAGAAAGTATAAAATCCTTCTGAGCTCAAAAAAGCCGAAACTTGACTGAGCAGGACTGGATCTTCCCAAGACTCTTGCTCTGGGTGGCTGACAAACCAAGGGTAATGGACTGGGTAAGCCAAAATCTGTTCAGGACCTACCTGCCATTGACTAGTTGTTAGTGATAAATACTTAATGTATCAAAGAATGGAAGAAGAGCAAGTTTGATGCTTCTGTGGATTTGTTGAAGGAAAGTACTTGGAGTGGCACAGAGAACATCTGTCTTGAAATTTTGGAAGGAGGTGAGTATGGGAGAGAGAAACCTCAGAGGCTGAGCTGCCTTTTGTATTCTAGTGAAGCTCCCCACACCATGTTAGCCATTTCTGCCCATGTCAGAGGGCAGTAAGCCCAGAGCCTGCCCTCAGTATCCCCCCGGCAAGGCTCACATGGAGAACGGACACACGCTGCCACACGGATCGGTCAAACCGCCTGCGCGATGGCTTTGGTAGCCCTTCCCGGCTGGCAGAGGAGCTCATCACCGTGAAGGACACCAGCCACGGGGGAGCGGAGAGGGAAGTGCAGAGGAGGGGGCCCGGGACCGAAGGGTACGTCAGCGCTGCGCCAGACGTCCCGCTCGCAGGCTCCCCTCGCAGCGGAGCAGCTGGCCTTGCC
>NW_009605417.1:0-18606 GCF_000690535.1 Cariama cristata | reverse complement strand
AAAAAAATTATGACAACCATGTCCTGACCCCATTTTCTTTTGTATCATGTTATACCAATATGTATTCTACACATGGCTGGTATGCATGTTCTTTGTAGTATACTTGTAACTCCTAGTTGGTGTTTGCGCTTTGCTTTTGGTTTTTAAATTAACTGAGACCTACATTTTCAAATCTTAAGGAAATGTTTCAGTGGCTTTTGAGCTGCAGTTTTGAAAATGTAAATCTTTTTCTTTGGCCTTGTCTTTTTGTGCCTTTTACAGTTTTTCCACACACACATTGGAGACATACATTTTTAGCCCAGTTTTGTCAAAGTCTGGTTACATATTGATGCATTTTAATGAACTGTCAATTTAAAATTGACCCAAGTGACCTTACTGACAGTATAGCTGCAGCATGAGATGTTAGCTTGTAAGGACAGAATGTTAGGAAGCGGGGAAACTGAGACAGAAAATTGAAGAAAGTAGGCCAGCAAGAAATTGCATCAGAGAGAAATGCAGGGAAAAGTGCCATGCCATTTGAAATGACAATTACATTGTCATTTTCATTGTGAATACTTTTAGGTTCTATATTGGCTGTGATCTTTGTACTAACTGGTATCATGGAGAATGTGTTGGCATCACAGAAAAGGAGGCTAAGAAAATGGATGTGTACATCTGTAATGATTGTAAACGGGCACAAGAGGGCAGCAGTGAGGAATTGTACTGTATCTGCAGAACACCTTATGATGAGTCACAGTGAGTTCTGATAAGAACCTCTTATTTAATGTTTAGGTAGCAAACTGCTCTGACTGTGGTTACCTGTTCCATGCAAAGAAAAAAGAAGTTATTCTGCATATGTTGTATTCAGTCGTAATACAAATTGCTTTTCAGTAATTGTCTTCCTCTCCAAAATGTTTCTATACAGTAAATGTTCAGGAAAAGTGACGTTTTCAGGGTGGTCAAAATGTGTTGGGTTTGTTTGCTTGTTTATTTGTTTTAAAAAAAAAAACCCAATGCACCATGTACTTTAAACTGGGATTGATATTTTTTTCTTTTAACAAGGGATGGTTAGAAAGACTAAAAGACAAATGTAGTATTTAGTGGATTTTTATTTGTGCTTTAGTCTGATCTGGATAGAAAGCATAATCCTAGGGGGGGAGTATATGGTTGGTATCTTTTACTGTAAGGCTTTGTGTCATAGAGTACCCCTTCTGTATTCAACTACAAGACTGAAGCTTCTATATGAAAAATGTTTGTACGGAGTGAAACAAGAGCCCTAGTTGTAGTCCAGTTTGTGCAAAATGTATCTTGAATTGGTTTGGAATACTGGTTGGGTGAGACTTCTGGCATTACGCTGTTCCTTTCAACTCTAGAGCAGAAGAATGATTTTTGAAATCTTGATTGCTTGAAAGTGGCTAGTATAAAATTTAGGAACTAATTTTGAAATGGTCTGTGATTTAACCTGTTTGTAAATACAAAAGCAGATTGAATAGTGTAATTAGAATTTGTCAGTCTGAAATATCATGTTACACTTGTATTTAATCATGCCAAGTATCTGCTTGTGTGCAGGGGATTACAAGTTTATGTATTTAAATGTAACCTGTAAATTAAATAGATCAAGTCACTAACACTTTTTTTGGATCTTGCAGATTTTACATTGGCTGCGACCGATGTCAGAACTGGTATCACGGGCGCTGTGTTGGCATTTTACAAAGTGAGGCAGATCTCATTGATGAATATGTATGTCCACAATGTCAGTCCACAGAAGATGCCATGACTGTGCTCAGTCCACTAACTGATAAAGATTATGAAGGTTTAAGAAGAGTACTACGTTCCTTACAGGTGAGAATAAGGATTACAGCAAAGTGGAGCACTTTTTTTACTGTATAGGACATACCTAGTGAGTCTTGGAGTAGGTTTTGATTTCTCTTCCATTTGTTTGAGACTTTTTTTTAAAAGGAAATAGCAACGCTTTTTTTTTTTGTTGTTGGTGAGAAATGCCGCTTTGTCAGCTCCAAACTTGATTGGCATTATTGTGCTGAGGGTATTTTTAGTAATTTGTGTATCAGTGCTTCTGATTTAGTGAAACTAAACAATCTCTTCAGTGGAAGGCTTTTAAAGAAGCAGGTTTACTTAAAATACCAAAAGGCAGAGTATTAGCCTAACTGAACAGGGTGTAGAAGATGCAAGATTCTGTTGTCAGATGAGTTTTTTATGATTTCTGATCTACGCTTCTGTACTTTAATCTCAGAGTTACTAATTTCAATAGTGTTCTTGCAGAAAGTCATTACCAGCATGTAAATGACAGCATCCTGATTAAAAGAATCATATCAGTCTGTTACAGTATATTTCTGGTTTATCTGTCACTCCGAAATAGGCCTTTTCTGCTCTAACTGTAAAGAATTTTCAAGAACTTTGATAAAATATTTGTATGGTAACCTAAATCCTAAAAGGGTAATATTTTGCGTTCTTTTACATTTTTACAGACATTTATGAAAACAAATTAATTTTAGAGTACTTGAAAGTGAAAAGAGCAGCCCATTTCTAGGTGTGAAGTGTCAAGCACTCTCAGTAAATTCATTACACACTTTTCTGTGCAGCCTGTTTAGCACAGTATCTTGTTGTGTCTGAACCTCACATCGTTTCCTGGTTTGAAGAGCAATTACTCAGTCATTGACATTGGGGCTTAAGGCTTTAGACAGTCATCAGATGAGAACTAGCCACCTACACTGCACTTTGTTCTTAAATTCAACTCTAGGCCCCAACAGAGAGAGAGAGATAATGAAAATGTTTGGCTACTAAATAGTGCTAATTTAACTTAATTTTTTTGTAATTATATCTTGTTTTCCTGACAGGCTCACAAGATGGCATGGCCATTCCTAGAACCAGTAGACCCCAATGATGCACCAGATTATTATGGTGTTATTAAAGAACCAATGGGTAAGTGTTTCTAAGCAATAGCGTGAGTGAGTGGGTTTGGGTTTTTGAATATCAACTTCATTAGCTGCTGACCATTTCCATCCAGGGATCTTAAAGATATGTTTTGCAGAATACACAGTTTTTGCAGTCAGGCAAACCAAAACAATGTGATTTCTCATTGAGGTATTTAGAAGTTCATGAGGCTTAATATATCTACTTTTGGCTGACTCCTTAACCCTAAACAGTGTTGGTCTAACATATAAAATGTGAAATTCAGTGCAGCAGTAGGATAGAATTCTTGTTTTTTAAATTACTTCATTTCAAGAGGACAATTTTGCTATGTCTTGCTCTGCTTGGTTTTTTCCTGTCCTTTTCTGCATCAGTTTGTCCTACAAAGTGTGGGCTATGTACTCCAGAGTTTGAGGAGGAAGTGGTGCTAATACAGTTAAGTGTGACGTGCAACTGAAGATGGAGTTTAAAATTGTCTTCATCTGATTTGATAGTGTACTAAATTTTGTATTCTATGTAATTTGTCTTTAAAGTTATATGGACAAGAACTGTTTCAAATCTTGCGTATGTGAGGGAAAGTGGAAGAGGAGATGGCTGTAGCTTTACAATGTTTTACTCTGATCTTATTAGACCTTACCCATTAGCTGGGAATAAGGTGGATCAACACTTGAATGTGAAACCTCTGAAGAAAATCTACCTCCTGCAAGAAATGGCGTTGCTAAATGTTGTTCCTTTCTTTCCAGTTATTGAACCGATACCTTTTCATATGTCTAAATGAGAGCTAGTGTATCATTTGAGCTTTCCCACCTACTCCTTACTGATCCTAGAAAAAGGAAAGTTAAATTTAATACCTTGGCAAATGGTAGTATGTTGACTGAAAATAATATTTTGCTTAGAATTCGTGTCCTTTTCTGTTCCAAAGTTTTGGATTGTGCTGTTATGAAATTGCTAAACAACTCCTATTCCGTGGGGTTAAAGTTTACAAGGAAAGCTCAAATGATAATATAATGAAGCATATGATGATTGAATGAAATAAAGGTACATTTAGCCCTTTCTGACTTAACTAGCAGGAAAATACACTTGTAAGTATAGAAGTAAATATGTATATGTAAAATACACTAGGTAATCCAGGCCCGTCTATATTTGTTTTCAAACATTCTGGCATTACTGGCATTTCAGAGTAAGCACTTTAAGGGCATTTTGCAAGCGTGGGTTGTTGTTTTTTCAGCTAAAAGTGCCACTATACATTGAGACAGCTATATTTATAATTAGCAGTTCTTGTTCCTCTCCCTCTTCTTAATTTACATTTGCATTAAAATAGGACAATTACTGCCTACTTCACCATTCTGGTCTCATTAATGTGTCTAGTCAGTAAGAATGAGAACACTAGCATTTTGCTTTCATCTGTGCCATGTGGTAATGTGCATATGCCCATGAAGACTGGTAATTCATTCAAAGCAAGTCATGAATTCAAATAAAAAATAATCGGAAGGTTTAGATAGCTGTTACATGTGCAGATATGATTCTTGGTCTCAGTAAGCGCTGTAAAGAAAATGAAGTGTAAGTAACTGCATCCAGATTGTCTGACCTTTTTTTTTTTCTTTCTTCTGTCTTTCTTAATTTCTTCAGAAAAAGCAAATAGCTTCCAAGGTCATTTTGATAGTTGCATTTTAATTTAGCTGCACATAACATACTCATGCAAAAGTGTTTATTCTGAAGGAGACCTAGTGGTGTCACCACATCACAACCAGCATTCCTGGAAAAGCAACTAACCTAGACAGGCTTTGTGTCACGCAGTCTTGACAATGTGAACTTCTGTTGAGGATGAAAATGTCTCATTTTAATAATCTTTGGTTTCTTTAAAGACCTTGCCACCATGGAAGAAAGAATACTGAAACGTTACTACAAAAAGGTCACAGAGTTTGTGGCAGATATGACCAAAATTTTTGATAACTGTCGTTACTACAATCCAAGTGACTCCCCTTTTTACCAATGTGCAGAAGTTCTTGAATCATTCTTTGTACAGAAACTGAAAGGATTTAAGGCAAGCAGGTAAGCTAAAGTGTTCCTAATGATAGATGTTCTGTGGTCCCCTAAAATGTCCTTCATGCTTTTATAAGCTTACCTTGCATTCATACAGGGATTTGCCTCTCCATGCACTTTCCTGGACAACTGCTTTTCTTTTAAAGGGAAAAAAAATAATCTGTTCTGTAATAGCCAGCTGTCATTTTCTGTCAAAATTACGGCTTAAATATGATTTTGTGGAGGTTACTTTGTAATGTTTGTTCAAAATGAGTAGTTAGATGCCAATTTAGGCAGTATCATAAATGTAGACAATTTGAATGACACTTTAAGTCATTGCTGCAGAAAACTTAATGAGAATAATTTCTGATCAGGACAAATACTCTGTTCTGAGTTCTGATAATGTTCTACTGTGCAGTAAATGCTTCCCAGATGCTAAAAAGAGACAATCCTTCTGTGAAGCTTATAGTCCAATGAAAGAAATCAAAATAGTTTTTACTACTTCTCTCATCTTTTTATAACTTACCGTATTTGAAACAGAGGGAATAAGTAAGATTTAAAGTAGGACATGGAAAACTAAACACAATTCAAAATTTACTGTTTAAAATTAAACTTTCTTTTTTAATGTTTTTCTGTAGAAGGATTGAGGTAGAGTATTTCCCTAACATAGACATTCCTGAAAAAGAATATGCAACTCTACTACAGATTTTTCGGTTGCTTGCCGATTATGTCTAGTAGCACGTACATGGGAGTTGTATGGCACTAGTCAGATTATAATGGGGTATTTAGTACAGCTGTTCCTAAAACCAGCTTACTCAGAACACTAATGGAGTATACGAATCTCTCCTGTATCACTGCTGTGTTCCAACATAAACCAACTGTAACTGAGTTACAAATGTTGGATGCCTTTCAGCGTTACTCAGAAATGGTGTATGTATAGTAGTTAACTTTGTCCATCCGACTGTAACAGTCAAAACTGTAACAGACTGATAGTCTAAGACATTAATGCAGGATTATATGCGTTTGTAATAAACTAAATTGAAAACTTCACTTTATATCTGCTGTTGTGGAAGCTGTCTAATTTTTATATGCAACAAGAGTAGGATTAATAAGATGACAACAGATCAAATGAATTAGTCCAGCATTTTTCTTTCCAATTTAATACTGTATTAATGATTTTTATCAGTTTTCAACTCATGTTTCTGTCATCTTGCTTTAGCTGGTTATCCAGCATTCATTGCTTGCACACTAATTTCATTGCTGCATCTGATTTGTTATTGTTTTTCATTTATACCATCCATGTTCTTTCTTTTCTTGCAGATTGTGATATCTTTAGTCTGAACTTTTTAACTGGAATCAGAACTGGATGTTGGGGTCACGTTCTTTTATTGTACAATTTGATGACATTAAACTGCCCTAATAATCCAGATCATTTGTCTAAAAAGTAAATGTTGTTGGGTTTTTAGTTTCTGTTACCAGCAGTCATACTGGTAAACATAACTGTATTAACAAAAAAAATTGTCCCATTCCTCAAATACTGTATTGAGAAAAATGAAACATTCATCTTGGAAACCATGTATTTTATTGTTTTATTTTCAGTCACTAATAAAACTGTGAATGTCAAAGAGGAGTTTTGCTGAACTCTGATTAGCAAAAATGTGATTTTAACATGCCTGTTCAGTTTTTTCTATTAAGTTAATCCAAAGACTTCTTGAATAAATTTAAGCAAAGTATACCTTATTATAAATATTCACAATTAAAAATGTCTTTTTGCTTTCCTTTTGATGGACTACTATTATGTACATGTAAGAATAAAACTGATTTCAGGCATTTTTTTAATATTCCAGTGACACACTGCGTTTTACGAGTACTGAAATACTTGTATGCTATAGGAGAAAATGTGCTTAAAATTCAGAGAGAATTATTTTAAGTTTTCTTTTTTCTGAAGCGGGGAAAAAAAAAAAATGGAAGCAACATGGTGGTAATTCCCTCATTGTGATTTACCCTTGGCAACACCTTGCAGTGACTGTATTCTCCAAAATGAAGAGTGCTTAATTCTTCACTTTCTTCTGTACTCTGCAGGTCCCATAACAACAAACTGCAGTCTACAGCTTCTTAGAGTTCAGCGTGTTAACCTAACACACGAGCAAGAATCTGGTTGTCTGAAATTTTTTAATTAAGAAGCCAGATGTTTTTAGTCAGGTTATCCTGACAAGACTTGATGTAAACTGCGTTTTTATTGGTCACAACAGTCAAATTATATTCTTGGCTTATTTTGTCCAAAGGACAAAGAAATAAAAAATCAGCAGCACCACTTCCTTGTCAAGATCAAATTGTTGTACTATTGTGGCAGAAGCAGGAAAACTTTGTTTTGTTGAAGGAGAAAGAGAGCAAGAAAAAAAGATACAGTAAATGGGGTCATGTTTAACTCCATGGAAATGCCACGTCTGTTCTTCAGTGAAGAAGCTGGTTTAAAGTCCACACAGAAAACTTTGACTGTATTTATTTATTGTTGCAAAAAAGACGCTTTTTTATTGCTGCCCTCATTTGTCAGCTAATTATTTTTTCTTATAAAATCCAGCCCCGGTTACATGTAATCCATTCTGTATCTTAACATGATTCCTGTAGGTAAAAGTACAAGAAGACCTCTAGATGTCTTTTCTTTCTATGAAAGGAGCTGCTATGTACACATGTGCACACACACAGAACTGGGAATCAACAACGAGTTTATCATTCATGGTAGATAAAAACAATTAAGCTTGCATAAAAGTTGGGCTAAGTGGTCATGGACTACAGACTCTGTTGCCTTGAATATAACAGTACAATTTGTCATTTACTCTGCACCAGACTGAAATGAGTAAAATCTATTTGAAGGTATCTTGTTTGTAAACATTTGTCAGATTCTAATTTTTTTTCTTTTGTATTAAAATTCAAAATATGGATGTATATGAAACAAAATAAATGGAGATACTTGTTCTCCCCACAGATGTAGGTGTCTTTGAGTGTGCGCTAATATGTTTGTAACACTTTGGGGATCTGTTCAGAAGTATAGCTATTTCAAGTAATAGAGGAGGGAAGTGGCCAGGGAGTTCTGACTTTATTTTGCTCCAAAGGTAGCGCTTACTACTGTTTTTTCTTAAGCAGCTGTTATCTCTTTATAAAACTTCTACAGTGGTGCCAAAATTACTGTAACAGATAACATGGTAGGAAGTATTTTGTGAAATGTCACTGCCCACCGCTGAAATAAGTGATGTTTTGCCAAGCACTCTAGGAACGTCAAGTACCAACTGTAATTGATGCTTTGAAAGGCATTCGGGGCTGCTGCAGCGTTTCCTGCGTGAGGAGTGCTACTGTGAGGGATAAATTGAAGTCACACAAAGATGCAAATTGCAGATGACGTTGCTTTTTCTTTCCAATCTATCGCTTCCACGTTGCGTATATAAATGACTTGCTCGTATTACCCGTCTGTAGTTAATCAGCCGTGGTTTGTACGCGGCTCTTCAACCGTTTGACTAGCTTTTGCACTAATTCACAGTTAACTTCTGTTCTACAGTGATCTGGGATTTACCTGATTTATGGATAAGCTCCTTTTGGGTTTAACCTCACACCTTGCTATGCAAGAACCTCTTCTGTTATTTTTCTTAAAAAGATGTTGCTACTGACCACACTTTCTTACACTTACAGGCTCAGGTGTACAGGTGGTTCTGGGGTAATTTTATCTAATAAAAACCCATGTTTTTTTGTACATACAAATGTTGTCATTTAACCTATATGTGAAAATTAAAAATAATTGTTCAATGTGAAAACAATAATCCATTTATGCTTCTTTAACTTTAAGAAGAGTAGTTGCATTTAGGTTATGTTGTCCTTTGACGTTTTAAAGAAATGCTGCATATTGTATGCATTGTGGTTTTTAATGCAACAAGGAAAAATCTCAACTTTTAACAGCATTTGAACATATCCTGCATATCATCGAAACTTCACAATATTTCTGTACTATTTATTCATATATAAATACATATGACATGATTTAAAACTTTCCTACCTGTAGGCAATAGATTGCTATGTTTTTAACAAATTGTGGCAAACTGAAGAGTACTTTTTTGTACTTTATAGGACACATCATCCTAGACAAATAAAGTAATGTGTTTGACAATGATTTGGTGGTGTTTCTAATGAAACATTTGGTAATGTTATCGTATATAGGTCTTGGCGTTGCCAGATCGTATAAAACTGCCAGTGAATCAGTTTGATTAGGGAAGTAATCCATGCATACAATGTAATCAAGCTGAGACCCTTTTTTAGCAGTTTCAATTGCCATTGAGTGGGCTGAGGTACTTTTCTCAATTTATTAGTGGTGATCTTTTGTAGTTGAATGGTGTTACTGAAAATACATCACTCATAACTGATACCCACCTTCCTTAAGAGCATGGTAAGTTCATAAGATTTGTGATCTCTGTTCAGTCATCCTCCTTACTGTAAGGTAGCAAAATTACCGTGGCAGCTATTGCATGTAAGTGCCATCTTCTTTTCAGTGTGGTTGATGCTGTGAGCTTTTTGTAACAGTTGCTAGACTCTGGAAATTCACTTGATATAGGAATTCTTTTTTTTCTTTATTCAGTATGTTAGCTAGCATGTGATAAGCCTGGGAAGAACAGCCATTCTGCTCCTGCTGCAGCTGTATTTCAGTTGAGCTGTGAAATACAGTGGCTTGTTGCTCAGCTGTTGTGATAACGTTGTAAGGAGTGACTCCAAGCTAGAAAGGAAAGGAAGAGGACTTTGTAACGCAAAAAGAGAACACAGGATAAATTGCTCTTCAGCCTTGCTTCTGGAGCAATAGCTGTGTCTGAGAGTGGTGCAGACGTTGTGTGTCAGTTATTGCCATTTTACTCAGGCTTTGGATGTCGTTACCACTGGGAGACTATTATTTATCTCTTCCAAGAGACAATCAAAATGAGATATAGCTGTGGATGTTGGTTTTGTACCCACGCTTTGCCTGTTTTAGATTACGATAATGTCTTGGGGGCAGGGAAGGGTGCTTAATTGCTGCTCTAGGCAGATGTATGACTGTAGGACTTGCTGGTTAGTCCCTGGACTTCAGTTGAAAATAGAAACTAAGAAACTTGAGATGCACATGTAACCCTTCCTCCTTCCTTCTCCTGTCCCTCCCAGTCCACTCCAGTGCTTTGATTCTTTGCCAGGAACAGTCGTTCTGCCAAATCAAAAGCCCCCTCAAAGTCTCTCAGGAAAATTCCATCTGAATGTGCTGCGCTCCATGCAAAATCTTTCATGTAACAAAAGTGAGATAGTATATTTTTTAGATAGACACAAGCTACAAGTACATTTCTGTCCTATAGTAACAGCCTTTTGGGTCCCACAAGATAACGATGGTATTTGGTATTGGCTCCTCTTGGTATTTGGCTCCTATTCCATATCAAGAAATGCTTCATACAGTGTGACGTAGTGCCCATCCACTACTCCGTAGCTTTTCAGTGACACTTAATCAAGCTGCAGACATGTACGACAGGTAGAATTGTGTTAGAACTACCTTTGCTTCAAAACAAAAAACACTTACAGAAGCCACTGCTTCCTGTTCCAGGTCACTGTATGTATATGTATTTTTTTTAAGCTAGACTGTATTTTCCCATTTTTTAAAATATAAATATATAGCTTAAAATCCCCTGCTGACTTGTCAAACAAGGAGATGCCTTTGTTTTGTTTAAGATCATTACATAAGCTTTTTGGATCTTCCAGTACCCAGGAGACAGTGAACCCAGAACCCCATGAACACTTTTATTAGTTTCTTTTAAAGAGTTGTGACTTGTGAATACTGACTCTTGAAATTGCAAACATTTAAGAACCCCTTTGCAGTGGTTTCATAGGTTCTCGCATCCCATCACATTAAAGGTACTAAAAGATTGTATCTTTGATTCAAAAAGTAACTTTACTGATGTGCAAGTACAAACTTGGTAATATTTCTCATGGGAAAATGACATTCAGTACACCGTTCTAGGACTGAACTTTTAAGGAACTGACAGTGTAACCAGGCACAAAAAATGTGCATGCAATTGCCTGCTTATTTTGCATTCCTTGGCATGAACTTGCGCCGTTATTTGTGAGCCTAATTGGGCATTTGTGCAGTGCGGTTACTTGATTTGCTTTCAGTTAGTGTATTCATATGCTCAAATTATTACGTAGCTATTTTGTATGCTTCATGTGAAAATCCAGCTCTGTTTGACGAATGATGTAATTTTTAAAGTAGTATGGACACATTTGAGGATACCAAAACAATACAAACGATACTGAGCTTTGTTGGGGTTTTTGAATCAAAGGCCTGTAATACTTCAGGCAGAATTGTGTGAAAATACAAGGGGCATCCTCTAGAGATAAAGCTATGGTATCATCTAACACTTGTTCAAGGTTAAGGATCTGAGAGTGCAGTTACTTCTTGTGTACCTAGAACAATGCCTCCAGAATTTTACTTTACAATTGGTACAGATTATTAGGGGTACATGACAGCAGGGGAGGCAATAATAACCTGTGGCTCTGAAAACAGCTGGAGCAAATTCATGACCAGTTAATGTTCCCTAGACTGACTTTTGTGGTAAACTCCACAATATATAGGTACCTGGTCAAGATGTTCAGTTAGAGTTTGCTCAAGCACAGAAGCAAATGTCCTGTCACAGCCGGTTTCAGACGTGAGGAGAACTACCTCCCACTGTTGCTAAACCATGGCCAGGTTTATTCTGGAAGGTGAATTCTGCTGTTGCCTGTGTCCTAGGCAGAGGTCACTGAAGCTTTATCTACACTTGGTGTGAGCCGCCTGTACTTTGCGATTCCTCTTCCTGTTGAATCTCTTCACGTAGCTGCTGCCGCTCCGAAGCAAGCCATCCCCTGGCCGCAGGCGCCCTTGCAGGAACTGCAGCAGGTTTGCAGGAATCTGTCGTCTCTTGTGGTAGATCCGACCCATCACAATGTATCTACTGCCTGCAAAATAAAGGAGAAAGCACGGATACATTCACTACACTCGCTCTAAGGGAAACAGATTTATGAATAGGTGTGAAGTTGTACCCTGCAGAAACACACCCTGAACACGCGGCTTAGCACAGCGGCACCCAGAACTTCAGTGGGACTTGTGGGCTGTGCTTGCATGGAAATAATGATTTATGGTCTTGTATTGCAGTTAGAAGCTTTTTGGGGGAAATACTGGTATTTGATGAACTTGCGTTTAGAAGGAAAACTGGACTACTTACAAAGACATCAGCTTAAGCTCCTGCTTAAATTTTTTTGGCGATCCTGGAAACTTGCAATCATTTTGGAACTGGATAAAGTTAAGAAAGGACAATGCTGCTACCTGACTTCACACAGTTGGTTTTCTTCTGAAAGTTTAGAGAAACTGGAAGGGGAAAAAGCCCTCCGGTTTAAGAGTAAATACTTTTTTTTTTTCTGAATTTTCACAACAACCCAGGATAAGCCTATTAAACTAGGGCAGACTAAAATTGCCCTGCATGTAGGAGGAATAATGGAATGGATTTAGCTGGAATTATTTACCAAGTTTAAAGTCTGGACATGGTTTACTGCAGTTTAAAGTATCCACAACTAGAATGTGAACTCGAAAGAAGAAGGCATCAGGAGTAATATACAGGCGACTCATCTTGTATAATCCATCGCTGTTTACCAAAAGCGTAATCAACTGGACTCCGCTCCCCAGTCTTTCCATGTTATAAACAATTCCGTTCACTGCTGTTTTAAAGGAGGGGGAAAAGAAAAAAAAGCAAGCATCAGATACGTATCTTGGTGGCAACTCAGACTATGTGAGAAGGCTCTCATTTAAAATGCTGTGAAGCGTCAGCAGAAATTCTTTGGCTCAGTAGTGGACAGTCTTGAAAGTAGGAGTTACTTCAAATAATCACATTTGATGAGGTCATCACCTTAGTTTTTGCAGAGCTACTAATCTTCTTGTACTTTACAGGTCTGAGATGTTTCTTAGTGAAGCTTATAAAATGTTTCAAAGTAAATTGATGTTTTTAGTACTGTTTTCCATCCTGATACATAAAAAGTGGATATATTTACCTAACAAAGTAAAATTTTCGAATTTAAAACTTCACCATGAAGTACAAAGCTAACCTGCTAATGAAACGCTTCAGCTTTTCAAAGAAAAGGCCCTCGTCACGCCAAGAGGCAAGGGTACCCAGTAGGCAGCGTTGTACGCCCAGGCAATCACTTCAGGCTGTCCACCCAATTTCTGGTTTTGACAAGTGCTGAGCTGACTACAGGAATCAGAAAACAGCCGAGGTGTTTTAGGCAGGTGAGGCAAACGGGGCCTTTGTAACTGGCACTACGCCTGCCTCACTGAGTGAGAACTTTGATTCCGTCATTTATTCTTTAATAGGCACGGTAAATGTAAAGAAACTAAAAGCTCTCTGATCACTGCAATGGGACCATGGCTGATCTCTGTTGCTCTTTTTCCTACCTGTCTTTTTCGGTTTAAGAGATGAATGAGAGGGCTATTTGTTAAAGGCTGAACTACACAGAGATTGGGCCTACGTTTGACAGGAATGCATGAGAGTGGTAAAAACTAAAGAATATAGCATTTGTAGAAAGCACTTCCTGACTTCTCCATTTAAAGAAAACAGATGTCTCATAACATGTTTATATGTACAAATGGAAACATCTGTTACCACTAGGCATGTATTTTGCTTATCTCTTAAAATACTGTGAGAAAAAGTTGGTATCTGTTTCACAACTTCATAAGCACAAGGCAAGATTTCAGTCAGAAAATGCTTGTTCTTAAACAGTCGGTACAAAAATGCCAGGTTATTTTCTACCATCTTTAGCTAAATCAACTTGGACACAAGGACTAAAGACATTGAATCCTAAGGAACTTCAAGGATAGTCCTCTATACAGAGAGGAGCACGTTTTATTTTTGTTTGGTTCACCATTTTATTTTCATTTGAAACTTCAGCCCCCCAAAATCACAAACTCACTCTCAATATTAAGAGGTAAGTAACAGAGCTACAATGTTTAATCTTAGAGTATCTAAAACAACTGGTCTTTTCAGTTTTGTTGACCGGCAGCAAGAACACCGTCTTCCTCCCAGGAGTGGAATGTAGAGGAAACGGGAAACAAAAAAAAGAGCTATATTAGCCCAAGGTAGGGACAGGGTAACGTAAGACTTGGTACCGTCTGTTGTAGTACATTTATAATGAGCTGTGATGGGTCCTTTTAGTGTACTTTGTAATTATTTAACATACTCAGTGAAACACTATCTTAAAAGCAGAAGTGAAATGTCAGTAATAGATGAACAAAGGCGGCCTGTGCTTTGTCTGTGTGGCTCATGGAGGACACCACTTACCGAATTCGCTTGCGCAGTAGGCCTCCACTTCATCTCTCTCTTTCCTGCACTCGGTCAGACATGCCTTATCACCATCTAGAACAGGCACATAGACTGAGGGACAGCAACGGGCCTTCTGGGGATATTTCATCCAAATTATGCCACCCAACCTTTGGAAAGTTCACGATATCCCTTGCCAGAGCGGTCTATCCCCTTACCTTTCTTCAGCACACTGAGGTGGTACGGCAAGCTGGAAGACTGGCGGTTGGTGACCCAGGAGGGTTTGGTGATCTTTTTGAAGGGATCGGTATGTTTATAAGGGATTATCTTGCTTGGTCGGTTAAAGTGATCCAGCGTGTTAGGATCATCTGACTCCACTGCCCCAGACTCTGGAAAAGGATGGGCCTCCAGTGAGGATGTCATCTTTTGACAGGAAGATGCTGCGTGATGGAAGTGAGCCGACACGCTGTTGGCAGCGTCAGCCAGCCGTCTGTCCGCCTGCTTTCTGTTGGCATGGTTGAAGTCAAAGGAGGCAGGAGAAGGCCCCTCAGTCGGGCTCTCCAGAGGCAGCGCCCCTTCGTACTGCCAGAGGTGTTTCCTCAGCCCTGTGCTGTTTTCTAGAGAAGGCTTGGTGCGTTTCTTTTTGTCTGAGGAGAGGGAGATGATTTCAGGAGGCTGTGGCCGCTGCAGGTCGGCGGGAGGCAGAGGCCAGCCCTCGGTGCGATTCTCTCTGGTGCTGCCGGTGCCCCAGGCTGGCGGTTTGACTTGGCCGGGGGCAGCGTCTGCTGAACTATAAACATCTTTGCTAAGAGTCTGACTGGGTTTCTCGGCATTGGGCAGGGATCCTACATACAAAAAAAGGAGAGAGCGAATTAGCATTTTAATTTTTTTTTTATTCCATGTGCTTCTGAATGGGAAGCGTCTGGCAGATTTGAGGTTCTAGTCCATAAGTGAGGCCTTCAACAATAAGACAATATAACTAGAAATAGTTCAACAGATGAAATATAGTAGAGCTTCTCATTCTTCTGTACTCAGACGCGGAAGGCCCAGTACAGAGAATGCAGCTGTGTGAGCAAAACACAGGAGATTTGCATTTTTACTTTATTATTGTTGCAAATTAAAAACATGACTTATAAACAAACCCTTTTCTCAAAAGCCTGAATCTCCAGGGAGCATCTGAGGAGACAAGGTTCACATTGCCATTTGGGATGCTTGTTTAAAAGACCATGACAACAGAACTATTTGGTTTTCCCATCCATGGGATGCCTTATTGACAATGTCATCTGGACTCTTCAGCAGCTTTGGGCTTTGAATGCTACTGAAAAGATCTTTATCTACAGTTTTGGATCTCTGACTTTTGCACTACAGAGTTGTATAGTAGTCTGGTAGCTAGGCTATTGCTGCTGAGTAACAATTATTTCAAGGCTTTTCTTAAGTTGAGAGGACAAGGGTTGAGAAAGGGAGGAAGCGTCTTGGGAATCTAGTGAAAAATGGGAAGTCTTAATGACACTGTTCACACAGGCTGGACAGTCACCTAGGCCTTCGTTTATACCTTCACCTTGATCACTCAGACCTCACGAAGTAAAATGACCTTCTGTTTAGCCTGGGAAGACAGAAATTTCCTCTTGCAGTTCGTTTTCCTTTTACTTTAGTCCTTCACTGCATGCCTTTAGTTAGCCAGCACAGTTTTAAAACAGTTCACCCACACACAGCCGCTGCCTGGGTGTTCACTGTCTGTGGTTAGCATCGTGTAGGAGGCTGATCCTAACTCCTTATGTGAAAAGAGATATTTGACATACACAGATGAACAACGTCCTGGTTTATCTTCTATAACTGACTCAACTGCTGACCTTGCCACTTCTCCCCCTTTGCTCTCACCAGCTGCTGTCATGGGAAAGATTCCCTGATATTTGGGCTGGCCACACGTAAAGTCAAAAGAATGTCCATGAAGAACGGGGTGGAAGAAGTCCAAGCTAAAGAAAGCAATAGGCAAGGGTGTTTTGGAGATGGTTCAATATGAAGCTGCGAACTCTGAACAGGTGTTTTGGACTTGGTGTTGTAAGTATGCTTTTCTACCAGTTTATCATGCCTTCTCAGTCATGGATTGTAAAGAGAAATAGTTCATTTTTCTCTACGCAATCTGTTAAGAATCTTGAGGTTTGTTCTCCTATACCAGCATATTCCTCTCTAGCTCTTACAACCTAAGAAACACAACTGCAACATAATCAGCTCCTTCCCAATGGAATAGATGTATATTTTATTTCTGTTTTGTCAATGAGGTACTAAAAAAAAAAAAGTATCTGCTTAGGACAGCTTGCTGCAGGCACACATGACAGCACAGAGCACGTTGAAATAGATTAGAAATCTGGAGTTTACAGGTGAGGGGAAGGAGACTGAAAGGGAAAGGTCACATACAAAGAAAAAAATCCCAGATGCAGAAGCAAGTCAAACTTCAATTGCTGAATGATGGCTAGCAGGATTCATGGCACCAGCTAGCTGCCTGCTTTTGGCAGGTTCTCTTAATTCTTTCAAATGCTGACAAATCCAATATTGCAATTTACATTCTCATCCCACAAGCACGTTGAAATGTTTCTTTCCTGAGCCCTTATGTGATCACTGCTACTGCTTGCTGAAAAGACTACAGCTGAAGAGGGCTGCTCGGGCAAGAATTTGTAGTAATACGTTTAGCCTCCCCTGATACCAAAGGCAAATATGCCCCAGCCCCGCTTTGAATGTTAACAGACTTACCGGCCACTGAGCTGGAAGATGATCTAATGACAAAGCAGAGGAGCCAGAACACTTTGGTTGTCATTTTGAAGTAAAGTTTTTCCAGACTCAAAATGAACTGGAGTCTTTTATGCCCTCCCCTTGATTCATGCTAATGAGAGGCAGCCTTAGGGGAAACAGGAATCACTCCCTGGACAACCCACTGGAGCAAGACCAAGCTGCTGCCGTCCCCGCTAGCCTCCCGCTACCCCAGCCTAGGAGGAATGCGCACGGACACCCCCCTTCCCATACATGCGCAAGTCTATACTGCCCGCAGTCACCTGTGTTTCTGTCAGTAACACAGAGACATACGTTTTTAGTAACAGATCTTTATTTTGGGGGAGGGTCCTGCTTCCCTACAGCATTTTGTAGAGAAAAATCATACAGAACAAATATGGTTTTACTGCCTCCGGAGAACTACGTTATAAAGTGCAACTGTCAGATGCTGGAACATGCGTCACCTCTGCGACTCAGTGTCTGTAAAGGCTGTGCATTAAAATGAAACATTAGGTATGCCTGGCCACCTCCAGCTACGCAGCTGGTAATCTCCTCTTTACGGAACCAGTTTCAGTGATTCTTCTCAGACTGAAAAAATGTAGCAGTTACTGTCCAGTCCAAGGGAAAGCTCTGCTGACCCCAGATGCAGCTTTATTTTTAAATCTGTATTTGCTAATACGAAGCACTCTGCAAATTTTCACACCCCAAGCCAACCCAAGCCAAGATTTGGATTACTGAATTAAGTAGGCTTATTTCTATGTTCCCAATTGAAAAGGGTGACCTGATTGCTAGACAAGATTTCCATCGTGACAGTTTATCTCACTAGCTGCTACTGGATGTCGCGAAAGTTAGTCAACTCCATCGTGCCTTTAAGGTGTGACAAACAAAAACCTCATAAAAGCACTATATCCCAGCTCCTGAAACCCACCCCCCAACAGAAAATCTACCCATCAGTAATGCCTGTATCATGTAGTCCACTTATTGCCTAGTTTAAACAGTTTTTTAACTGCCTTAATTAAGCAGTTTAATAGAATTCTTTAAAAGTTCAGAGCTTGATCTCAAGCAGTGACGGGTGAAGATACAGAACATTAGCCAGAATAGTGTGCAAAATAAATGAAATTTTAACACATCTGTTACTCAGCATGTTACATTTCTATTGCAGCATTCGTTAATCCTTATTTTCCTCTGTTATTTTAAACATTTTAATTCTAAAAGTGTCCCAAGATAGCTATTATGGAAATAGGAATTTAAACTAAGGATGAGGGAGAGGCGAGCTCACATGCTGCTTTTTTACCTCACCTCCCGCTCAACCAGCGTGCGTACCTGCGGCAAGCGAGAGGAGCCAGGAGTGCGACGGGCTCCGGCTGTCGAGGGTTGTGCTGAGGATGGATGGATGGATGGATGTCCTGCAGACCACTGTGCTCCGGGGAGTTTTCTGTTTAAATTAGCTGGGAGCGTAATTCACCCATATTCATGTCTATGTCTACATTAATGAGTTTCTCCAGACTCTTTACTCGGACAGGATCTTGATTAGAAGGGCAGTAGTAGCGCTTGGAGTGTTCCTAGTGTTCCAGAAGCC
>NW_009605416.1:174750-180617 GCF_000690535.1 Cariama cristata | reverse complement strand
GGGGACACGATGATGACTAGGAGTAGAGGAAGCATTAATTAAAGCAAAATTCTGAAAACCTTCATAACATTCTTTATTTCTTATACTGTTTCTTTCACTACCAACTTCTTAGTGGTGGCTTCTTTAATTTGATGATAAGGAAAATGGGACTCTGGAGACCCAAGTCCTGTTACTATGTGTGTCACCCGAGCTGCTGGGTGATCTTGAGTAAATGATTCTGTCCTTCATATATTCTGTCTAGTAGCAATGTCTTTGAGACAGTCTAGTTCAGTTTTATGGTACTTTGTATCTACTGAATAGTTGCAAAGGTGCTACCTGAAATTTGTTCTTGACTTGCCATTGTATCTACAGCTCTTTTACCAAGAGGATTGCAGCCCAGTCCTCCAGCATGATTCATTCAGAGTATTCCTGTCACCTATTGCCACCTGCTGCAAAACCCACAGTTACTCTGGACTGGTTTCAGGTTACGCCAGGTTGTTCAGAGACCAGTTGAAAATATATTTTCTTTTTCTAATTTAATTTGCCTTTCTCAAGGGTTCTTCACAGGTCTTGCTTTGTTTTATTCTTACTCCTTTCTCTGTATATAGGTCATATTGTGTGACCATGCACTTGGTTAAGCATAGAAATATTTGAATGTATAGTAGTGAGATTTTGGAGACTTAAATAAAGCAATTCATTATATGTAGGAAAGATGGGTTTCTTAACAAAATATTTTTTTTCTCCCATTTTATAATTTAATCTTTTTTTTTTTTTTCCCCTGCAATAACCTGTTTTTTCTGTATCTCATCTGCAAGAGTTATGCTTGTGTTCAGGTAAAACTTTGAAGTGAAGAAGGGTAACCATCGTTATTTATTCAGGATGACTGTTAAAAGCAATTAAAACGCTATTATACAACAGAAGCAGAATATGATTGTCACATTACAATACCCTTTTTCAGGATAAGTTAAGAACCTAGACTGTGCTTGTGGTAGTTTTCTGGGCTTTGAAATAATGTTATTGAAATAGCACGCATATGTCTGAGGAAGAGTAATGAACGTCACAGAATTCCACAGAAAAGGAAATAGAGGAGGCATGAAACAGCCTGCAGGTGTAAAGCCCTATAAAAAGTGTCTTTTTCTTTAAATGACCATGGTTGCCATTAAAAAAAACAGGTAATTGCATCCTTTTCTTTGTGCAACTGTAGCAAATCATATGACCTTGAGCTGACTACTGTGCTAAAAAAGGGTAACAGCTTTTGTATAGTTTTGTACCTATTTTTTTATTCCATGTTTAAAATTCCATTTTAAAAACTATTTACCTGTTCATATACATCTTAAATTTTTCTCTCATTGCTCCTGAATGAAAGGTTCTGCAAGATGTTGTGTATATATATGGCCTTATGCTATACTTAAAAAAAACCCAAACCCAACCCTAAACCCCCCAAAACAACAAACCAAAACCCTAACCCCCCAAAATATCAGAAAATCTTACACTAATTTGTCTATGTTATGTAACTGTATAAAGCATTACGAGGTTAGATAAAAGAAGATATAAAAATTTAGAGCCATTTTAATACATCTTATTGTCTGAGATTGTGAAATTTAGCACTAATGAGTGTGTCCTGCTATGTTGTCTATACTTTCTTTCCTCCATCTAAATAGTCCTTAAAAAATATATAGTAGAACTGTGGTATGATTCCAAGTTTGGATAAGGGTTACAAGACAAACTTTATTTGTTTTTGTAGCTTGGGTTACCACATTATTGGAGAACAAGAAAAAGGCTGATAGGAAAAATAGCCTGTACAGATTCCCCACCCTCCCATGTATTCATTATGCGTTCAAGGATTGCTCTACCTGTGCAGGGATAAAAATACCCAAGTACTGCAGCAAGATGTTGTATTGCAGGTGGTGTTCGTTCAGGCATGGAAAAAAAAATATCTCCCTTACCCTGGTCTTTCTGGAATGTGGAGAAATTGTGAAGAAAGATTTGCTTTGTTGTCCTATATAATTATTAACAGTAGTCCGTTATGAAACGTAAAAGTAAAGGCAAAAGATAAAGGCAGTAGGTGAAATTAGATACCATGGTTCATTGTACTAGACAAGCCAGGTCTCTTGTCTGACCTTCTCAGAGCAGGATTTATTTTTGGTTTTATAAGAGATCTTCTGGATCCTTTGACCTTTTAAAGGAGAAGTTCTTTGCATATAAAAAATACCCTTTGCAACTTCTTTACCAAAAAGGCATTACATACTTGTAAAAGAACAAATAAAAATAGATGATTCTTGAATTAAGCTGTTTGAAAAATTGTTTTCCATGTGTCTGAAAAAATTTTATTTTTGCTTCTGTTTGACACTGAAATTTTGTAAGGTATTTCAGCAAAACTAGTAATGATAAAAAAAACCATAAGCCAAACATTCTAGGTATTAAACTGAAAAGGTTTTAATCAGCTGGATATAAATATTTTGACTTCCTCATAAAAGAAAAATATTGAATCCATTACTTAGAACTCAGTCTACTCCTTAGCTCATTTAAAGTGTCCATTTGGGAGATAAAGTTAATTTGTTTTAATATCTATTATTTTAAAGTGATAACAATGGCTATTTAGCCTTTTCTTAAATGGTTCTATTAACTTAAAATGTGTTGAGCCAGGCTTCTGTTTCTTAAATGTAAATACCTGACATTAATATGGTTTCAAAACTAGAATTTGAAACTTGTTGAACTTGAAGGAGAAGACAAAATCCATAATGTCCAACTTCAGCCTAGAGAAAAGACCGAGAAGGGTTCTCATCAATGCTTATAAATACCTTTAAGGGTAGATGTCAAGAGGATGGGGCCAGACTCTTTTCAGTGGTGCCCAGCGACAGGTTAAGGGGCAATGGACACAAACTGAAACTTGGGAAGTTCTGTCTGAATAGGAAGAAAAAATTATTTACTTTGAGGGTGACAGAACACTGGAACAGGCTACCCAGAGGGATTGTGGAGTCTCCTTCTCTGGAGATATTCAAAACCTGCCCGGATGTGATCCTGTGCAGCTTGCTGTAGGTGACCCTGCTTTGACAGGGGGATTGGACAGGATGATCTGCCCGCAGCAGGGCGGGCACCCGGACGTCCTGGACCGGACTGCGCAGCTGACAGGAACCGGATTCAGGAATGCACGGATCGGGGTCGGAGGCAGGAGAGTGAGCAGGGTCCCACAGGGATGCCGGCCATGAAGGAAGAGAGCGAGACCCTCGTGATCCCTTAGCTTTATACTGAGGATGACGTGGATGGGATGGAATACCTCGTTGGTCAGTTTTTGGTCACCTGTCCTGTCTGCACTCTTCCGCAGGTGCGACCCTTTTACGACTTTTTACTCGCTTAACAAAGGGGGGCCAGCAGTGGCCTTGGTTCTCATGGGGATAAGTATAAACATGGGCCATTCTGCATACCAGTCCTACTGATACTTCAGTAGCAACTATAAACATTGAGCGTTATCAGGCCTGAAGCGCAGACAGTGTCTGAAAAACATGTAGCTGTACTTTTAGAAAGTGCAGTTACTTAGAAGGGATTTGATGGAAAGAAAAACTCCTGAAAGGAGAAAATAGCCCTGTTTTAGCCAAACCAGGACAAGAGGTCTCTTCCAACCCTGACCATTCTGTGACTTCTCTAAGCGAAGTTGCTCAGAGAAGCATTTTGAGGTTTGATGTGACCTATAATGGTTTGTAGAGGTAGTATTATCAATACAGTGTCATCTGACCTTTTTTCTTGCCTTCAGACAGTGGAAGAATAGAAAAGCATATAAAGTGTTCTAATAATCTGTGTGCTTTCTGATGAAGGATCTCAAGCCTGTGTGATTTGACACACCAGCGTTGTTGAAAGTATGTAGGTAACAGTAGGTAAAGGAACAGTGCGGCCAATGTCGTGTTTGGCTGGTGCTGACTCCCTCGCCAGAATGATGACGTGACCAGTTTGGGGATGAGCCTGGAGCATGGCTTAGCTTCATGGTGGCCTGGCTATCGTCTAGGTTACTGCTGGAGTTCCCTTCTAATCTTACGCGATTCTGTATTCTCTGCTGAGCCCTTGTGGCTCGTATATAAAACACTTACTCAGTGACAATTAAAATAAAGCATACTAAATCATAAAAGTTAAAGAAAGAAAAAAAACTCTGGGACAACTTATTTCCCCAGAATGCTGTGAAAGAGATCTTTGCTTTACTTAGTTGTTTTTGTCGTTTGGGTTGTTTTGCTATTAAACATAGTAGCAATTAGGTACTTAAACAGTGTACATCAAGTACCATGTAGAAGTGGTATTTTAGTAGTTCTAGGGAACTGCATAGGCTAGAGCTGCTGCTATGTCACGTGTTTAGGTGTAAATAGCACTACAAAACCTAAATACAAAAAAATATGGGGGAATTGAGAGGGCTCCCTTAATCTACCCCTCAGCAGTATATATAAAGTTCTTATTTTGCTTGATATGCAGTTTAAACAAATTCAACTAAATAGAAAATTATAAAGAAAACTTGAGTTGTGGAATTGTCGCCTTACTAAGATACAGTGTGTAGCTGACTTTAGAGAGGAAATACTGGAAAAGAAAACAGTTATAAACTAAGGAGTCTTCAGATTGTAGGTTTGGCACTGTAGCCAAGTGTAGAGGCAGACATATCATGGGTGGCCATGTTTCTCAGCAAGTCTGCTGAGATTGCTTCTGAAGAGTCTTTTTGCCCCAAATACTGTTGAAGCAATGTACAGCAAATGCTCAAAGGGGGGCAATTGTTCTGATTTAAAACTTTAGTCAAATTAAGATTAAAGTTTTAATTAAAGACTGATTATTAATGACTTACTACATATTTTTTTTATATGCGCTGCCCATTGTGCTTCAGACATGTAGACAAATGTATTTCTGAAGGTCAGAGTGTTGCTTGAGTACTCATTTCTCATTCCCTCAGCTTTCCTGTTCTGAAGCTGGGAATGGCAGCACAGTAAGACTTAGGCTGTGGTATTACCACATTTCTGTACAAGTTTTGAGTCAAACTTTGTGGAAAAGACTGTCTTGTGAAATTGCCCGACTAGTTGGAAGTTAAATCAAAATAACCTAACACATTATATTTCAGATAAGCTGAAACCTTTGGGCACTTCATGTTCTTGACTCTGAGTCCTTAGCTTTTGAAGTTTGCCTAATTGTAGGTCATTTTGTATCCTTGTTAAGTAAATTTTATTCCTATTCTGAAAAATTGTAGCGCAGAGTCAATTTTTTTTTTTGTGTATGTTTTGATTTTTATTTCCTTCCTACCCTCAATTTCACATCACATCTCTGTAAGAGGAACCCTGTGTGTGTTACAATCATCAGTTAGTACCTGGACTGTTCATGCCCATCTCAGGAGGCCTCTCCTAAGGTTTGCTTTCTCTACTAAAATATTCTGAATAGAAATGACCACAAGAGGAATAGGTAAAATAACAATTCGTAGTATTTTTAGCTTTCAAATGGTTTTGTTCTGGGTAGGGAAAAAACAGATCAAGGTAAGTTTCAGAGAAACTGGATTAATATAAAATACTGTACTAATATATGGCTTAAGAAATTTAGGGATCTTTTGCTGCTAAAAGTGAACATCACATTTTTCTGTGGCTTGCCCATCCGCTCAGTAATATTTGTCAATATCTACCTATATACAGGTATCTGAATAAAAACATAATCTATTTTCTATGAAACGCCTTTCTACTTGTCAGGTTTTTTTGCTCTAATTGCTTGTTTTCTTTAGGAATTTGAGGGTTTAATTTTAGAAGTTCGTGGGAAGTGTAGAGAATTTTCTGATTTTCTTTAACAGTAGGTGTTTGTTTAGGTGTGGTTCTGTCGTGTGTCCATCCCCCCCATGTCCCGTCCCCGTCCCGTCCCCGTCCCGTCCCGTCCCCACCCCC
>NW_009605416.1:173489-174738 GCF_000690535.1 Cariama cristata | reverse complement strand
AAAACGTATACCTCCTGTAAACAGCTAGCTTTTAGTTAATTGGAGGATACTAAAAGATGAACTGTGGAAGTGCCAGAAGGTGTTAAGTCACACTGGGAATCTTAGTTGCACTGACTGTAGTAAGATTAGTAGCCCTCAGCAATGAATCATTGGTGTATAGCTCTCAATCAAGCCCACACTTTGTCTATGAACAGACTCTTACCTGGACATCATTAAGTTTAAGCCTTCGTGACTGGAATCAAATTGACAAAAAAAACTTCAACCCTGCTTCTTTCTGGATGAGGTGCTGATGAGTTCCGGTATTCAGTTTCCACTGTTTCTATGCTGAGCCTTTCTCACCTGAGTGGAGTAATAAGCAATAGATAGTTATGAACGTGCAAATTACAACATTTGCAAACTCACAACATATATTTTTGTGCAAACTGATCAATATTTCATTTTCTAACATCTTATTAATCTATTTTGATTACTCAAGATAACTCTCCGTCCTCCTGCTAAGAGGATGCAAACTTTCAGGCAAATGATTCCATCTTTCAGGAGGTTCTCCTCAACTAGTGCCATGTGCAAGCCAGGCTTTCTAGCTAATCTATCTTGTCTCAGCTTTTAAAAATAAACTTTTCAGCATTTCTGCAGTTGCCTGAGCATTTTCCATCTATGATCTGTGCCTTTTTTCCCCCCCCCACCTTCTTTTTTTAGTCCTGGCTAGTGGCTGTGGAATTTGATAATTTCTATCTTCAGTATGAGTGAAAATATCTACAGACTGTTTCAGTCTGCTTTGACTCTGTTAGACTAACTGCCAGTCTGTCTTCTCAAATAAGGTATAGACTCTGACTATGTCCATACAGCTTTATGACAGGCAGCTATAAGAGCGGCTGTGAGAACGGCATGGTCTGTAATCTGTTTGTTTTGCACTTGTGTGACTGCTTTGAAAAGCAGACTGCCTGCACCCTGCCAGTCTGAAAATCCTGGGCAGCATATTAAGCTACTGAACTGTACTGTATAGGGAGCTGCCAGGCATGCTCAGGCAGATGACATCCTCTGTGATCCCAAAGGCATTCTCTAGCTGTATATTCAGGTTGCCTGTCTAGAGATGATTTGGTCTGAGGGTTTGCCACCTCTCAAGAGAACATGCTCAGTCGGTGTCTGGCATTATGACCTCTGTAAGACAAAGTAGGTGTTTGTCATTAAGTTTGGCCTGATGTTTCCCCCAAAATTATTGCCTGCATTTTGCCCTGGCCATGCCCCCCCC
>NW_009605416.1:165027-173458 GCF_000690535.1 Cariama cristata | reverse complement strand
CGGCCCGTGGCTCTCTGAGCCCAGATCCTCTTTCAACCACTGATGACTTTCTAGGGTACAGATGAAACCTGATAGACCATTTGAGTCTCTTATACCACTTGTCGCTTTCCTTCTGTTTTAATATTGCAAATGTGCTGATACTTGAAGGTAACCTGCATTGCTATTAAGTCCTGTTTCACACAATAAACTTGGTACTATTATCTACACAGGAAAAAAACTCAAATCTTGTGAAACTCTCTTATCTTTCTAGGATTTATTACCATTAGGAATAATTACAACACCTGAAGAAAATTCAGTTAAACTTTGACTTGAAGTAACTGCTTATATATTTTTTTTCAGGAGCGCTCAGCCTAAAGTGTAGACTTTCCTTAGAGCCTAGTTCCATCTCATTTCATGTGTTATACGTACTCTATTTCACCAAGTCAGGAGAAGCATTTTAATCTTCTGACACTGCCACAAGGGAAGGCGTTTCAAAAAAATTTTACCTCTTACACTGTTATAGCAGACACAGACAAAAAATCACACTGGATCCGTAATAAGCTTTTAATAGCTTGACCTATTTAGTAGTTTTTCTTCCTTTTGTGACAATTTTTGTAATAGAGATTAGCAGTGTCAGTTTATCACTGTGAAAATGATAAAGCAATTACACAACCCTTTAAGGCACTGTATTTGAAGTTTTATGTTTAATGCAAGACTTTTTTCTAAGCTTAAAAAATAGGAAGGAATTTCAGAAGTATTTTGATAATGGTCTGGGGTTTTTCTGTGGAACTTTCTTCTTGCATTTACTGTTTTTGTCACAGGATGGCAGCATGAGTAAGACCCTAAGAAGGTACAGCAGTGAGTTCTTTTTTGACAGGTTTTAAAGATTTGTACAGAGTTAGCTTTGTTGCTATTCAAGGGGAGGGGTCAGATATAATTTTGCATTCTAAAGACTGTGAATATTTAAGTTTCCAATACTTGTATGTCATCATATAATCTGATTAGTAAATTTATGAAGGGATGAGGTGGATGAGCTTTTCATTGGAAAGATGAAATTTCCATTCAGATCAGGCTCTTAAAATAGTATTACCTTAATTTTTATATATTGGCCTTATATTTTCCAGATTGGAATCCAGGATTCATTTTGAACATGCTTGTATATGATTTAGAAATCTGTTTTTTGTTTGCTTGTTACTGGGTTACAAATTTCTGGTTTGTGAGTGTATTTCATAAAACATATACCTGAACCTGAATCAAATGCCTGAGTCCTTAAACTCTGAGGAAGCTTAGCTATTCTTAGAAATTTGTAGGCCAAACCCTTTTTTAAAATGAGTTATTTGATCATTGGTTTAACCAGGTCCTAGGGAATAGCTCTCACACAATCACTAGCTTGTGTAGGACAACTACTACGGCTAGACATCCCCATGTAAGGTGCAGTGATTGTATCTCAAAAATATACCATGTTTCTAAAAATATACATGAGTCTGTAAATATTCTTAGCTGAAAAAGCACTTGTTTTTCAGATCAAGTCGTTCTTGAACATGTGCATATATGTTCCCATTCCTACAAAATTATGGATTGACTTTTCTTGCCACTCATTGCCTTAATCCTTGAAACTGTTGGCTTAAAAAGGTAGGATACGAATGAAGGGAAACCACATTCTCATCATGACCTAATACTTCTAGATTTTTCTTTCTGTTACTTAAATCTAAACTCTCCAAGTTTAACAGCCTTAACTTCCTCTGAATTATGTTCTCTGCTGTTTTTGAGTCCTGCTTGACCATTGTGTTTAGGACCTTTAAACTGAAGATTCAGACTCTCAATACTTGTTCCACCTTTGAGAGATACGAAGAAAAATCTTGTCCTCCTGAAAACTCTGCTCTGTGAACTGAATTCTCTTCCCTGTTTCCATAGATTAATTCAGTACAAAGGTACTAGAATGCATCTTCACTGCAAAGAGCTATGCCTTATAGAGGTTCATGGCCTGGGTATATAGAGTGGTCTGGGTTGATCTGTGCCTACAGGAAGCAATTTCAGTCTGAAATAAAACCGGCATTTGCTGACATACGGCTTCCAGAATAGCTGTGGCAGTTGCTAATTAAGCAAGTAAGTATTTTCAATGTTATGTCCACAAATAGGAAAAACAAGCTTACCTTCTTGTGCCAACTCTTCCCTTCCTATGATGTTTTTAGTGGGAGAGGAATGAAGCAAATCTCCCCTCTTTTTCTGAGAAGCTTTGGAGGCATCATTTAAAAAAACAAAACAACAAAACCAAACCAAAAAAACAAAACACCCCCCCAGAAAAACAAACAAACAAAAACCAAACCAAAAAACCCCCCAAAAACCCAAAAAACCCAAAAGAACAAATCACAAAACCAAAACCCCCAAACTGGATTTGGGGGTTGGGGGCAAAAACTGTTGTTATAACTTTGGAATGGGATTACTGTAAGCAGGAGGAAAAAAAACCCCACCAATTATGCAGAATTTTGGTGCATGAGACGAAGGATCAACTCTGTTCGTGTAGTTCCTAGTATTTATTTATTTATGAAAAATAAGTGTTTTCCCAGATAACTATTAGCAGTAAAAGCAGAATGGTGCAATGCAATAGATGAAGATCCATTTCTTTTCTTTTTTGTAGGAATAAGAATTGTTATTATAGGGCATTGTCAATAGAAGGGAGGAATTGGTGAGTGATGTTAGACTTCCCATGAGTTTTGGGTGATACATGTGCTAATGTATCACTTAGTGTGATTCTGACTATATAATCTCTCTTTCCTTGCAGACTACTTTCATATCAGATCTTGATTTGCCCTTGCAGATAATTCTGCTATAAACCACTTAGAGGTGTAATATCCTCTCGCATAAAACTACATCAACCACAAAGCTAACAATGTCTTTGATCAATTCTGTGGTGTTTATTAGTCCTTTTCCTTTTGGGAATTGCTGGGCCCTTTTGAAAGCATCAAAGAATTCTACAATATTCTCCAATTCTGCATCAAACTAAGACACCCCTTCAGCTGAAGATGGCTCTGCATTATCCGTCCAGATGCCATCGGTGCTGGTTCTGAGTCTACTGGGGAGTTTGTCAAACAGCAGTATAGTGCTTTTCTGCTACTGCTAGGGATCTGAGGCAAACTTGCTCTGTAGTGCTCCCAGCTGTCAGTAATTTTTAGAGGCTTTAACAATATTGCTCACTGTGCAGATTTACATTTACAAACTCTATTACTTTGTCCATTTTATTCTGCGAGTGGTTCATGTCCTTCCTATTCATTTTTTGTGTATCGAGTGTTATTTCAGCTCTAATTTGTTTGACATTCTTGCTAGTAGTATATTTGTATTCACAGAAAAAACATGTGAACAATTTCATCTATTGATACCATACAATGTGCCTATTAGATATACAAGTAGCAGTTGAATATATCCCCCAACCATTGTTAGGGCTCTTCAAATGATAATGTGGCCACGTTCCTCTGTGAGGCTGATGCAGCATAAGAATGAGTCTGCAATCTTCAAGGGCCTGTGTGTTATGCTAGCAGTACTTCCATTACTTATACAGTGAAGAGCAGAGAATATGCATGGTTTCTTTATGTTCATTAGTTTTACCATTAGATCGCAGCCATAGAGCATATAGCTCTTTGCTTCTTTACTTGCCTCCATTGGCACATTGAGGTTTTGTTTTTCTGATGTCCTTGTGTACTGAATACCCAGAAAACATGTACACTATGCTCTTTTTAGAAATAGATCACTCTGTAAGAAAGTAACTTAAAACATTTGAAATAATTTTCATACCCCTTCCCCCAGTGAAAAGTATTTGTGTGAGAAATTCGGCATTTTGCAGTAGTGGGAACTGGATGGGAGAGAGGATGGAGAAGGAAAATAATGGATTTTTAAAAATGCTTAGGCTACTGGGGGATGGAAAGCACAACAATCTTTTCTGCTTTGAGACTTACAATTGAGAAGTAAGGCTTACTTGCAAATTCCCAACTACATATAGGCTTGTTATTCTGGCATTCCTATTGGGGATGGTTATTAGATGACAAGGAGACATTTAGTATTCCAGCAGAAAATCAGAGGCAGGCAATTTTACAGTCAGATTAACTTATGGAAAAGGTGAGGAAGAGTTCCTTCTCATACAAAGAGAAACGGTGGACTCTTGCTAGTCTACAGTTCAGTTAAGGTGAATTGCTGTTGCTGATTTAAGAACTGATATTTCCTAATGAACCTGAAAAGGAAGCAAATGAAGGACATAGAGTGGCAAGTTGTGATGGACTTACCCAGGGGGTTATGAAAACAAACCAACCAAACCATGGAAAAGGGGGCTGAGAAGGAAGAAATGAGAAAATAAAATGCAGAGAGGAACACGTACAGGGACTAAACACCGTGCCAGTGATTGCTGAATGGCAAAAGTGTGTGTGTAAGAACAGATCTTATTTGTGAGGTCAGTTCTTTGATCACCTGGCCTTTAAGCCTCAAAAGTCTCTACTGCTCTCCTTCCTCTGCAAACTAAATTCTATATGAAAGAACGAGTATACATTACTTCCTGCAGGTTCCTAACCTGAGAAACAATCCAGTACCATTAGCTGAGCATTTATCAGTGTGGGTAAATGACAGAGTAGAAGAGAGTGGGGATTGCAACCTTGTTCACAGGTGAGGTGGTGACCAGCTGGTGAATACTCTTTAAGCGTTCTTGTGGCCATTTCCCCAAATAGCTTTAAAAGGCCTAAAGCTGAAATAAGTAAAAGATACTTGTTACCTATTACCTCTTATTTAAAATAAAAAAAAATGAAAGTTGACTCCCTGGAGGACAGAGGAAAATTAAGCTCTATACTTGGTGGAATTTATGTTCAGATTAACATTAAAAAGTAAATGAAATACCTTAAAAGTGCTATCATGTCTGTTAGGGGCAGTTACCTGCTACAAATATGAGATTCTCTTTTGATATGTAAGTATCTGTCTTCCAGGGTTGCACTGGTTTCTGCACTACAGTTAAAGGTGTCCTGAACATTCTTCCTGAAATATATGAGAAATTATTTCATGTTAGAGAGTATTCACATCTGTTTACAGATTGGAAAGTGGGATCATCTGTTCAAAGAGAATTATTAGTGAAAACAGTGTGAAAAATGTATGCAAACCAGATTTAACGTATCATTATACCAATATTTTTCATATTGAAAAATATCAGAGGTGAAAAATGACACAATGAAAACTGCAAAATTTCTCTTCACATTTCTGCAAAACAATATTGTGATGAAATATGTAGTAGAAATTTAAATCGTTAGTATGAAGTTATCGGAAAACTATGAATGCTCCTTCTAATACTTATATTAAATGAAGTTTTGTTTTTACTATCTATGATGGTATTTATTGGTGACTGGCTTTTTGTTTGCCTAAGATTATCTCCTTATTTTACCAGATTTCTTCTTCTGTAATCTCATGAGAGAAACAATTTTCATAAATTCAAAAATACAGAATTCAAATAATCTTCATTTAAATTTGAAGAATATTTTAAAAAGATGAAATTCTAGTTCCATATATACTGGAGTAGCTGAATGCAAATCAAGTGTTTAAACTTACTGGAGTTTACTACTGAACATCAAAAGAAAGATTAACATTCTGCAGATTTTAGATACAAGTACTTCATTTTGTCTATAGTTTGTGTACTGCTTTGTTTAACCTTTCACAGTCAAACACAGTGTTTGGTGATTTTTTTGTTGTATGTGACTTGATGTAAGAGAATGCTTAGGGAGGGTGAAAAAGAATGTTTCACTTTTTTCTTTCGATATAAGAACTGCTGTAACATGGGCTATTATTCTGCAGTAGAGTAGATTACACGATACGAGATATTTTGCACAAGTTCTAGTACTTGCTGTTCCTTCTACACCAGGATCCAGACACAGCGATGACTTCTATAAGTAGTAAATTTTTTTGCAAATGGGATTTTAGAGGATGCAGAGTACTAATGATGCCATTCTGAAAGAAAATGGAGAAACAGACTTTTAAAGAATATATGGACTTCATCTAAAGATACTGAAGTCAGTAAAGATCATGTGACTTCATTGAACTTTGTATTAGATTCTTAAATTTTCTGTCAGTTCAAAATTTGCTTGATCAAAATGTTACTTGATTTGAATTACTGAAATAGCATGCTCATAAAAAGAAAATAAGAGTCATTAAAAACAAAGAATGATGGAATAAGTCCTCCTAGTGCTGTTTAGGGTAGTAGCACTGAATTGCATCTCTGGATAGATATGGTCCATAGCTGTTAACTACTATATAGATGATATAAAGTGCAGAAGTGAATGCAAGTTCTGTGCATGAATATAGTCTGTACTTGACCATCTTTTATTCCAAAGGGCAAGCCCAAGGTTGAAACAGTCACTACTTGGTACCATGTGTGTCTGGGTGTCCCAAGGACCATTGGCAGTTTTTTTTTATCTTGTTCATTCACCCATATATCCTATGAAGAATTATGGCACTAAGTTGTTATACTTTATGCTCAATACCATTAATCTTAAGTGAGTAATTTAACTTATCACAGGTTATTAGCTGTTCACCTTGAAAACCTCTGAATAAAAATGAAACTATTCTGATGTCTAGCATTATATATTGAAAATGCAGTGGCTAAATTCAGTAATTGTCATTAACAACAGAGAGGAGACAATTCCAGTTAAATCATTGTTTTAGATCAACTGTTATGTAGTAACTGAAATAAATGATAAAATCATACCCTTTGGTAGCTTGAAGGCATATCTTCCCACTTTTTTTTTTTTCCCCTCACTACCACACATACCAAAATGTTTCAGGGTTTGTTTAGCAAGTGGACACGCCTCCATGTCCACCATTCTCTTTAGTTTGTCGTAGTACTGTATGTTGCATTCTGGAAACTAAAATGCTTACTGAATTCATCAGAATGCTAGGAAAAGAATTACTGACTCTTACATGTATTGCTTCCGTGTGTACAGGAAGAATTTAGCATCATTGTTATCAACTTTCAAAATTTTCTTAGGAAAGAATAAATTAGGATTATGTACACCTGATATGCCTGTTAATTCAAAGTATGAAGACAACATTTTGATAAACTTACTAGTTTGTTAATATGGCTGATAATTTAAAAAGGGAACTCTGGGAAAAGAAGGGCTTTGCATTAAAAAAGTGTTTTACAACCTATCTTTTTAATTATCGTATAGCTAAAGGTTTTCAAACGAAATTTTTTTGAGGTTTTTATTTACATCTAGAAGTTGCTTTTTTAAACAGAATTTAAATTTGGAGTTATTCTTTTGGTTCTAAATTAAAATCTTGCATTAATGGTCTTGCTTTTCCTCTTTTTGCAGTTTAATTTCTGTCAAAATGTGTAATGTTGCTCACATAATTTAAATTCATGAGTTCTGATACTCATGATTGTACATGTCTTTCAGTTGTAGGGGATGGTGTTTTATTGTACTGGAATAACTGCATAAGGGAATAGTAACTGAGTTTACAGTGATTTTTTCAACGTGTGAACGAAAAGTAATGTTTTCCTTGAAGAGTGGGGGTTTTGGTTTTGGTTTTCTTTTTTTTGAAGAGGAGGAGAAGAGAGGTGTACCTCCCCCCATTATTTTTCTCTACCCCCATAGGCACGCACTTTCTTGACAACTACTTGTCATGATGTATTCTGTCTTGAGACAGAAAAACAGAAAATCTCTTGGTTGGTGTTATGGCAATGATTGCAGTTAGTGGATACTGGCTTCAGTTAGGAGGATTTTGTAGAAGTTATTTATTTCAGGTTATTTAATTTTTTCCTTATCTATCTTATGGATACGGGCATATTAATGTTTATAAAGTACTTTCTGAAAATTGAGGGAAGATATTTGAAAAGTATAAAGCACAGCTATTCTCATATTCTCTGCTATAGTCTTAAAAAGGGATTAAACTTAAAACTGTTAGGCCTGATGGAGCCCTGCTTTCCTGGAGATGGCTGAGCACCTGCCTGCCGATGGGAAGTAGCGAATGAATTCCTTGTTTTGCTTTGCTTGCATGTGTGGCTTTTGCTTTACCTATTAAACTGTATTTATCTCAACTCTTAACAAGTTTTCTTAACTTTTACTCTTCCATCCTGGTGGGATGGGGTAGTGAGTGAATGGCTGTGTGGGGCTTAGTTGCCAGTGGGGGTTAAACTATGACACAAAGCTAGACTTAACCATACTAGTTTGCTGTCTCTTGTAGTAGACCATAAAGTTTTCTTTCACCATAGGTAGCTCACATACTATTTTATGTTTTGGAGCGTACAAAAGGGTGTCTTACCACTAATAACTAAACCCCAACTTCTCACAAGATGTTATTCTCCTGAAAAGCTGTTCCCCCTAATGTATACCATTCCATTTCTGTAAAGTTTAATGTTTCTGAACATATTCTGAGTACGTTCTGACCTTTCCCCACCAAAAAGCCTGATGGGAGTGGGGGCGGGGGGGGGGGA
>NW_009605416.1:127520-164996 GCF_000690535.1 Cariama cristata | reverse complement strand
CAAAAAAGGGGGGGGGGGGGGGGGGGGGGGGGGGGGGGATGTACAGTGAGAAACAAACCAAGTTTGCCTAGGAGTTATTTTGTCCTCTTTGGAAAGAGGCTCATGGTTGTTAGAGACAGGCAGTGACTTTGATGTTCTCCAAGCCTAGTATTGTGTACATTATAGATCAAGATACTGTTTTCAGTTTTGTGTGGTGTTTTTTTTTGAGAAACATAATGGGACTAAATTTAGAGAACATTTTATGTAGAATATTATGGGAAGGAAATTGATTTTTGCAGCATGGGATTGGGATTTCCAAAATAATTGCCCCCATTCAGGTGAGTGTTATGGGTCCACTGTAAAGTGGCTTCTGTTATAAGTAGGGAGCTACTAATGCTCAGAAAAACTTTAGCCTTCAGAATTTGTACTAGCTGTGAAATTGGAACCATTACAGAATAGATACTACAGGACGAAAAGCAGTTTTCACTTAACAGGTATTGGCGAACCCAAGGAAACAAGACTGTGCTGTTGGCATTGAAGGTAGTTTAGCTGCAGAATATAGGAAATGTAACTTGAAATTGCAAGGCAGAATACAGACTGTTCATTTGGATTATTCCGTTTGTCAGTGTTCATCATTTGCCAATGGAATTTTATTCTTTCTAAAAATACCTACTTATATATTTCCAAGAAAGGTCTGTGATACAGTGGTTAGGCTAAGTTGTTATAGCAACTGAGATAGTTCAGACATCTGAGGATAGCATTGTAATAATTAGAGATTGTGTTGAGCAAAGTTCAATGGAAGCAATCTCTTGTAAGGTACAGATAGCTCTGTCAGGGATAAGAGTTCTCAAAACGATATTTCCATGGTTCTAGGATAATTCGAGATGGAAAGAGCTTCTAAGGTTGTTCTTCAGTAGGACTTTCTAAAACTTACCTTGAATCAATTAGCAATTTTCCCCTAAATATCATTCTCCTCCAAAATGTATTTATGCCATTTTATCCCATTTTTGTTTGTTGTGTATCAGAAACTGTTAAAGCTTGCAGAGTTTGAATAAATCTTTGCCAGGGTAAAAACTTTTTAAACATTTAATGCTGTATGTGTGGAGAGTGTTGCAGCTGAAAAAACTGAGGACTCTTGCTAGGTCATCAGGTTGAGACTTCTTTAAGACATCTAACACAATTTTAAGAGTTCCTAGGACAATCACTAGTTACTTTCTTCTTCCTGTTCTTAAAACTCAAACCAAAATTTTCCTTTAAAAAAAGAAAGTGTGTGTGTGTGTATATATATATTCCCCCCCCCCAATTGCTTGATTTAATATTGCTATTGTTTCTTCTTAAATTTTAACATGTAATCTCTGGAATAAGGCAGGGAAGTGTACATGCTACTGGGACACCGATTCAGCACTTACCAAGAGCCTACTGTCTGTTTTCAGACTTTCTCACTTATCTCTTGTGTTAGCTGTTGAATTTGAGTAGTAGCATGGAGATACAATATGACTTGCACACATCAGATACTCTGTATTTGGTCATAATCATAATGCTTCTGTCCTGTTCCAGTCTTGGGTTAATATTTTCTGTTGGCCTGATTCCTTCTTTACTGTCTGCTGTAGAGGCGAGATCCATTCAGATATTGACCATGTGCAGTAAAAGAATTATGCTTGTTTTATAGAATATTTTAAATCCTTTGCTACTTGTCTCTGGATTCAAGATATGCCTCTATAGAAATGGAAATAAGGCCTAGCAACTGAGTTTTATTGTGGACTGAGTTCCATCAGCTGCATGAGTTAGTACATGAAAAGATGAAAGAATTTCAAAAGAGCTTAAAAATATCTCTTCGTATTACTTCAGCCCTTCTAATTTTTGAAATCTATTGTATTTTTATATTTAAAAATTAAATTGAAACAGTACTCTTCCTTAGGATGGCATATTTTAGTGTTTTCTTAAATTTGAAAGATTTAAAAAGCGGATGGTTTTCTTTTGTGAGCTTAAGATTACTACTGAAAGCAATAACTCCTTCAAGGAATATAGTTAATTGGGATAATATTCATGTGACCAAGAGCAGTTTTAAATGTGCAATTGCTTATATGCCTTACAGTTGGAAAGCAGCATAATATAGAAATTGTGCAATCCACCAATATATCCTGATATATTCAGTATGACCTAGTTCATGTATCTACTACTCCTTTAGAGTCCAGGATTTTGATGAAAAGTCAAAATAGTGAAGTGCTGTGTTAGTTATGTTCTGCTAAATTGTAGTATTTGCTTTATAACATTGAGCTGATGCTCGCAGGCTTTGTAATACAAACACTATTCAGATCAACAAATGATATGGTCAGTCTTGGTCTCTGTCTTTTTATAAAAATTCCACACAGCTCTCAGGTGAGGAAAACTTCTGTCTCTGGGGAAACGGTATCTCTTAAGGGGATACACTACTACTAAAGTTACAAAGGGAGAATGTGCTGTCTTCTCATCTCTCTTTGGTCCCTCTGATTCCCAGAACTTACAGCAAAAGAGAAAGTTTGTGGGACAACTGAGACCTCTAGAATCACACTTTATGCAGAGTGGAAGTCAGAAGTGGCAAAGACAACAGTAAGAATTGCTAGGAATGGAACAGGGAATGAAACAAATTATTATGCTATGATATTAATCCAGGGTGGACTCAAATCTTGAATAAAATAAGCGGGGCTGATTTTCCATCTCAATAAGAGGTAGAGGCAAGTTTTTAATATGATGAGAGGAACAGGACATCTTTGCGGGGGGAAATTAAGACTAGCATACAAAAGAAATGAAAAAGAAGGAAAGCATAGTTTGAAAGCTGTGTGAAATCGCTGACAGGAAAGAAGTGATCAAGAAATTATTCAGTTTCTCTTAACAGAAGAGTTGAAGAGCATCGTGTGAAATTTGGTTAAAAGTTTTGATAGAAAGGAGATGCTGTTTCCATTAGACATAATTAATCTATGTAATTTGTTGTTATGGGATTTTACCTAGTGCCAGAGTATAAATAAATTCAAAAAGCAATTAGACAAGTGCACGGAGGAAAGGTTTACTAAAGTGCGTTAAAAATTAAATGGATGCAGATGCTAGTCTTGTCTTGAAGTTCTTACATCACAGATTATTGATGCCTAGAAGAATATGTCAGGAGAATATTAACACATATTTCTTTCATCTTTACAGCATATTATTTAAGCATCTGCTGCTGGACACTGTATTGGTGAATACTGTGTTCATCCAGTATGACTAGTCTTGCATTAATAATGATTATTTGTAGGCTACATAAAGAATACCTTGTTCGTTTATGCTAATTAGGCATGACAACGTAAATTGTGGTTGCTTCAGGGCAATGAACAATACAGGAGTCTAGGCATAACTTCCTGTGCCAAACAACTCCACAGTGTGACAATGTCTCTCTTGACTGTTTTGCTTTCCATTTTAAGTGTGTTTTGTGTGTGCGTGCGTTTGAGTAAAGTGTATGACTTAAGCATTGTATTATAAGTTTTGGTAATGTTCTAGTATGAGTAGTCTTTGATTCCTGCACACTAGGCTAGAGGAAAGATTTATTTGCCTTGCTTATCTCTTGAACTGTATGTGGCATCTTTTAACACACATAAAAGGAAGAAAATAAAATCGGTATTGCCTTTTTGCTATCAATTATAAACTGCACCAAACTATTTCTTACTGCTGCTTCTTCAAGTAATTCGCTGTGTCGTTGTGGATTATATTTGTTAGCTCAATTTTAAATTCCTTGATAAAATAATTTGTTAGTGGGACTATTTAGAAAGCTCAGTTAAAGTTACTTAGTCACAGAGAAATCAATTGACATCTGAAAAACTGTTTGAAGACCGCATTAAGTGCCTGATTCACTGACAAAACTGGTTATGCAGTTAGATTTGGAACTCCATTTGCAGGAGCCTCCAGTGAACTTGCATGGGAAACCTGCACTTGTCAGTTATGTGTGCTAAAGCACTGTGAAAGGCATCATGAGTTAAGAGTTCCATGTCTGAATGTTTCTTCTTGTGTCATTTCACATCAACTCCTTACTATAAGCTTGCACTTATTTATTTGGTTGCAAAACAACAAAAAAGAAAATTACAAATATAAGCTGACACAGTAAATCTTTGATACATAGTCAGTGTAGTTTGTAGTCTGTTGCTCTAAAAGACAGTTTAACTGATTAGATATCAGTAGCTTCTTTATGTGGTGGTGTGTTTTTTTTTTCCTTTATAACTAAAATAGCAGAGCTGGGTAAAGCTAAAAATAATTTTCAAAGAACATTTTACAATATGTACACACACTCTTTTTTGTCATTTTTTACCCTTTGTTAATGGTGAAGAGCAGTAAATCGACTTGAAACTGGGCCGAACAACTGACACCTACAATACTTACGCCATGCTTATTGTGTGAGAAACTAACTGTGGTGTCATTAATCAAGCTGTCAGGTATGATGGTGAAAGTCCTATATTTATTGCATAAAGAGGAACTCCATGAAGACATGGAACCCCTATGATGAATAGACACTGGACACCAATTATTGTGGTGCTATTAATCATTATAACCATAGCTAACATAGACTAGAGACTGTGAACTTAAAACTTCTGTGGGGAAGAAATGCACATGTGTTCACACTCATATATACGATTTTGTGAGCTTTATAATCTTAAACATTTATTTGATGGGATGACAACTAGAAGCAAATGTTGCCAAGTTAACTTAGAAATGCTTATAATGGAAAGTATGATGGATGAGAATGCTCTAGGAACACATGCATCACGCTGACTTTCACTGTCTCTCGCTGTCTTCCTTGTGAGCTCTAATGTTATATTTTACAGAGAGATTTCTCGTATTCATTCTTAAAATGATTCTCTTGTTTCTGGAGTTGGAAAATTTCTCTTTGAGAATATGAAAAGGTTATACTTGCAAATGACAAGAATTGTGCGTAATATGTAAAGAATGTATGTTCCAACTGATAAGGAGGAGAAGTCTTTGTACATCTATTTAACAAATCTCTAGAATTTAAATTTCTAACAAATCGTTTTCCTTGTATGGTAGACATTGTCATGACTTACAGTTTTTCACTTAAGTTTACTGAAATTTTCTGTAAATAATTCTGTGGCAGATACTTTTTTTTTTTGAGTCTTATTCATACTTCCTGTAATTCCTGGAACTTCCTTTATGAAATCCAAGTAGCTTTGACACAAGTAAAAAACAAACAAAAAAACCCCACCAAACTGTGCTCCCCCATGCCCCAAAACTGTAGAGGCAGTGGATCTTAGAGTACTTTATTGCTCCGTAGCGCCACTGCAAGGCATTCTCTATTGTTCAAATGATGTGTAACAATGAAAAGTGTATATTCCACTTGAGACTGCAAAAAATAGTTCACAGGCAAATTGGCAAATTGCAGATTTTTCAGAAAATGCTGTGAAATCATTAATGTTCAGGGAAAAGAAAGACTTTCCTCTCGAGTAGGAACTGTAAAAAGTGGTTTAGATCTTATACCTATTTGAAAGGTCTTAACGAAATTAATCTCCAAAATAGTATGCATTTTAACCTTATGTCTTTTGCTCTGACTTTAACTTTTGAAAGGCATTCTTTTGTGTGAATTCCTCTTTCTGAATTAATTCTCATTCATTTCAGATATTTTGAACATTAAACAAATATAGTTATTTGGATGACCAGTGCTATAAACCAAATAGTGAGATTTAAACTCTCTTTAGTTCATCTGCTTCATCTTTCTTTGGTATTTTCACAGATGACTTGCTGAGCTGTGGCAGAAATCTGAAGTTCAATTTTACCCCAATAGAGACAGAACTGTACTCTTTAATTTTTTTAAAATAATTTGAGTGGAAACTCTGTCTGCTGCTTTGCTTGTGTTTTTCAAATTATTACTTGAATCCTAAAGAGTTTTCAGGATTTCTTGTCCTTTTTTCAGGCTACTGAAAGCAAATACTGCTATCTGAATATTTCACTGCAGAGAGGAAATGAAATGCACGAGGTCACTTTCTGAACAATCAACCATGGAGTGTTCATTCAGAGCTGAGCAAAGCCCCAGTCAGAATTAATTGCTAAAATTATATAATTACAGCTGCACTGAGTGAGACTAGACCACAGCATCTGTTCCAGCGTCAACTGCATTTATTCTTGCTTTTGCGGGAAAAGTGCAAACTAGGATATATTCTTTTCTGTGTCATTTTGTAAATTGCTGAATAAAATTATAGTTTATTTAACAGGATATTCTCAAGCGAAACAGATATTTTAAGAACACCATATGGTGATAGTGTTACCAAAGGAAGAGAAGAATTATCACTTAAATCCTGAAAGGTTTCTAGATTTGGTTTTCTTTTCTTGTGTTACAATAAAGTATCTGAAGATTGAGATTTCTTTTATGGTGATTACATAAAATTAAGTAGTAACTTAAAAATGAAAGTTCCCTGCATCCTGAGTTCAAACAAATTAATATTATTTTTATGCATGCATGAGAAACAGTAAGTTTACTTCTAAGTAGCAAGTGAAATAGAGCAGAGTAGAATGCTTTTGAACCTACAAAAAGAGAACATGAAGAAAAAACTAATACTACCAACAGAAACTGAGAAAATTAGTTTTGCGTGTGTTTTCATAATCTAAAATTGGATTTTTTTCATGCCATTAAAGTATATGAAAGGCAGTTTATAATTATAACAAACTTTGGTTCCTAAGTAGGCTGAGCCCTCTCTTCTGGGATGTAAATGCCAAACTGAAGGTATTGATGTGCTCTGCTCATCAGTTATCTAGTAGCTGTCCTTGTCTGGAACCAAGTTGTGGTGTAATTGGCACTCTCTGAAAACTACCATGGATCGCGTACTCAGGAGGGAAAGATTTACTGCTTTTGAAAAAGCAACAAGAGGAACTGAAGCTTCAAAATACACAGTGAGAACGGCAAAAGCAGCATTTGATGCTTGTGTGATGCCTGGTCTTGCTATCCTACTCGTTGGATCTATTTCTAGGCTATCAAACAAGCACTGAGGAAATACATCCTTCTTGCCTAATAGTACCGGTCTGAAGCAATCAGCAATCAAGACACAGTCCCCTTAAAGCAAGAGGTGGGCTTGAGTACTAGAGGTAGAACTAGTACATTGCACCTCTAGTGCTCTACTAGCTTTTAATCTTGAAGTTGACCAGTTTTCAGGATTTACTCTAAAATAATGAGATTGGTATATATACTTCTCAATTAAAACTCAATTTATATGTAATAACTTTTTTCCCCATGAAATGAGCCTTTAAAAAGGCATCATAGAGCTTGAGATTTGCAACGATGAATAAGAAAATTTGGCAGACACTGTTCTGCTATGGAAACTCCAGGAGTTCAGTGCCATGACACAGCATTTATTAAAGCAAATTTACTGTCAAACTTTTCAGAAAACTTAGCTATATCAAACTTATATTCATTATAAGAGTTATGTTCCAAACTAAAAAGTATCTGTCTGCATTTCACAAACATTTGTGTTCCTTGAAATCCTGTCCTCTTTAAGATGTCTAGTAGCATGTTGCTACTGAATCGTTGTTGCTCCCCTTGTTATGTTAACATCACGAGTTTTGAGCATGTTTTTTACACCTGTTAGAGTTGTTAATATAGTTTGATTTAAATGCTGTCCTTCCTAAAACAACCAGGCAGAATGTGTGAGGCTCTTGTTTAATGCCAAATATCAACTAAGAACTGCAGCGTCGGTTCTATAATTTCATTTACTGCTCTGTCTTGCTAAGTAGGCAGGGTTTTTTATATGTCACACATATAATAAATGTTGACAATATTTGTCAAAAACTTGTTATTAAATACGACAAGGAGATAAAATTGGATTTCATAACAAAAAGAGCACTCAATCTCATTTAGAATGTATAGTCTTTTTTGCAGTGCCAATCTGCAGAGCTGTTTGAATGTTGATGAGTTCTGGTTATATGAACAAGATATTTTACTGACTAAATTGTTAATGTGCTTAGTTTTCAGTAGCCTTTGCAGATGTATGGAGGCATATTGTGGATTATAGCTGTGGTCTTATATATTTGTGATAGTTGCTAAAATAATGTTTTAACGTACTTTCTTGTTCCAAAACTCATTTTATAATCAAATGTTAGTGTGGGGAGAGAAGTTGTGTAAGACCACATTTATTTATGACCTCCCGTTGTTATATAATGATTAACACAATTTAAATTGAAGTCAAAACCCAATAATTAAGATGATGAATAAACAATAGGTTTAATATAGTAATAATATTTCTACAGATTTCACTCCCCTCGTGTCCTAACAAGTATGCTTGAATATCTGTGTGTGCTTTGCATGTGAGGGGTAAAATGAGAAGTTAGCAGTCCATTAGTTACAAGTATTTACCTACTTAGTATAGTTTAATTAATGTTTTAAAAACTCAGTATATTAATTGTGGGGCAAAAGACCATGTGGTCTCACTGTTTTCTTTCTCCACCTGTCTGACTTACTGCTTGTATTGCAAGATCATAATCTAAGAGAGAACTTAGTGGATAGCTCACAGAGAACTGATAAAAGGTGAAGGAAAATACATGATGCACTTGAGATAAAACCTTTAGGGCATTTTCATTTTCTTTAAAGTGTGTGTTTGTATCTATGTACATAATTTGTCACATACATGTTCCATGGAAGAGATCTTCAGCTCATGCTTCAATCCAGTTGTATAGCGCTTTGCAATTGTGGATTAATATAAAATGAAATATACTCACTGCTTTCCAGCTGTAATTATTTACAGTGAAGTAATCAAATAACTCTGATATTTTTGGCAGATAGAGAAATTTTTCTTGATCTCAGTTCCAATTCTGATACTAGTATTTGTTTGAAGGTGGCTGAAGACAGATTGTCAAATGTGGCTGGGTGCCAAGGAGATACAGGGGACAAAAAAGGAGTTAATTATGGTGCTGCAGGAGAACTTAGTTTAGAAAAAGGAAGTCCAGAGATGTTATAAATATTGTTTGACCTTTGGATGTCACTTCAGTTTTCAAGATGCATGTTTCTTGCTGAAGGGGGTTAAACAGCTGTGAACTACATTTTGGCAGTGTGTGGCATGTGCGTGATGCTGAAAAGCAGCAGTGCAATCAATGTCTTGAAGATTTATGATGATTAAAAAAAAAGTGAAGGTTTTTTCAGTCTTCAGGACATACATAGTCTTGAAACTCACAGATTTTAGGGTGCTATTTTTTTTCCCAAATGTTTTCTGTTGCTATTGCCTTATGTCCATAACTGTGTTTTCAGCTTTTGAATTATTGACTTCATCTTTCTTTAATGTAGTTTGCATAAATGAATACTGTTAGTTTTTATATTTTGAATCTATTGTTTTTGTTGCACTGTGCTTCTTACTATAAATTAATATTTAAACATAAAGGCTTTCAGAATAGTAAAATAGGCTTTTTAAAAAAATTACATGATACTATGCGAGTTCAATCAAAAGTCTGCATTAGAGTTGCAAGTATTTTAAAAATAAATTTTTTTTCTTAGAAGTTTAATTCACAGATTCCAGTATTTTCCCTAAAAAGGAAAAAAGGTCTTAGAAATACAATGACGAATTTTGGGTTTGAGTTTAGTCTTTTATGGTATAGGTGTACTTTGGACCATATTATTATAGATGAGTTGGGTGGAGCACTCCTGCTTTTCTATGCTTTGGATTGTCTTTTAAAAGAAACTTTCACTGTACAGTAATTTCCATGTAAGTATTGGTGACCACCCTGGCAGAGACAATTTCAGGAGCATGTTCCTATTTAAGAGAAGATGCAAGTAGATTTGGCAAATAGGTTGCAAGTATCTGGGATTTGGAGGAAGAAACTGCTGTATGTGGATTAGCTGTTAAGTAATTTGATGGTTTATATACTGTGGAAGAAAAGAATCCCAAACTCTTCGAAGACTCCAGTTCTAAATCTTCTACTGATCTGCCTGCCCTCATAAGGATTTGAAGGAGGATCAGAGTTCCTTCAAGTCTTTATGCCTCTCCATGCAGGCATGTAGAAGATGTTGTAGATTTTTCACTCTTTCTATTGAGTGTGAGGGTACAAACAGTATTTTAGAGGTACCGTAAAGTGTTACATGAATAGGTACGCTCTTTGTGTGATAAGGGATAAAGATCAGTTGTAATAAAATTATAAGAATCTAAAAATGATCTGTAATTATAAAACTATAAAATGAGCTGTCTACCATGCATTTGTCTAAAGTATTTAAAAACAACTATAAGAGTGACAACTGACTATTCAAGTGGATTTCTTGCCTGACTCATTTTACTTTTTTTTTTTTTTTTGTCCACCAAAATAGTGCTTTTGATGATCAGTCCCACATCCTACTGTTTCTGGCTTTCAGAGGTTTCAGCACCCATTTATTTACTAGTTCGTTCTTGCTGACAGAATGCCATGGTGGTGAAAGTCCATTGGTGAAAGGACCCTCTAATCTCTAATTCCTTTATGGTCTGTTTAGACATTAGAATAGTTGGCTTTTGTCTTTCAGTCGGAGAATATGGCAATAGCTCAGAGATATCAGCAGTCTGCAGCATGAAGTTTTCATGGACATGCTTATTTAGTGCCTGACACTTATCCTGATAGTACAATTTTCTGTTGTTAGGTTCCTGTTATGTTTTTCCTTTTCTTCGTAGATTATGAAATTAGGTTTTATCTGGACTCGACAAATAGAAAGTAGGTATTTCTACTGTGAAAGTGATTCCTTTTTGATCAGGAGGCTGGAGCTGGAGCTGGAGCTGGGTCTTAGTTTGAGTTTATAAAATGCCATGATGAACAAATGTAATCTGTATTCTATTTTACATGTAGTAGCTTACATGTTTGCGGTTTTATTTAGTTCATACATAGTAGCTTCAGATGAAATACATATATTATAGGAAGTATTTCCTGACTGTTAATATTTAGTAGTTGAGCTCCATATGGAGCTTCGATCAGCATTGACAATTAGAGGAAAATTAAACAAGTGAGGGTTAAAAAACTACTTGCAACTAACTGGGATTTTTGTGCTGATTGAGATTCACGACTGAAAGATACTTTGATGGAAGCCTTGTTACGGCATTATGTGTAGTTAAATCATATAATGTCATCTGAACTGTGTTGTCTTCGACAAGATCTTTGTAAATCACCTTTATGCTTTTTGCTCTTTGAGTCTTTGGAGCATGTGTATTTATATGTTTCTGTCTATTCTCAAGGCCCTTCTTTCATAATGAGAGTGCATCTCTCCCTACATGGTATTTAATGCAGGTGTGATTCCAGACAAGATGCAGAACATTAATCTAATTTGTTGTACGTATTCTACGACTGAAGATACTTATTTCCATTTTAAAAATATCCTTCTATGGTTTCTTTAGGGACATCTAAGCATTTCAGTAAGCAAGTGTAGTTAGAATTTCTTTCCAATTAAAACATTCGTTTTCCTGTCGGTGGGAGACTTCATTTGACATGTGTCTGTTTGGTGGATATCAGGTGCCAACACTGAGAAGTTTTTATTTAACATGGGTTGAATTCTGTTCTTGTTGATCTGGTGAGTTAGCCCGCTGGAGATGCTGGCTTTGGTCCTTCAAAACTTTATTACCTTGATGTCAAAAAGACAATTTACAATGTTAACGTTGAGCGGCAGAAAAAATAGGGATAGGGATTGTAAGGATAACTATCAGGCCATCTTCTTTCATGCATCCTTTTTGTAATTTGAAGAGGCTGCGCGATGAAGGCTGCCTCCATCCTGCTGAGCTGTCATTGAGGCTTTGCCTTCTATTGTGTTGCTGATATGTTTCATTAGGTGATGAGCTGAGCAATACTCCAGTGCTCAATTCTTTGCACTCTGAGTCATGTTAACGTGACCTGTTTCTACCTAAGCTTTGAAGAAACTGAGACAGTTGGAAACCCCAGGTATTCCACTTTGTCTTGGTCTCTCAATATACTTATAAATATAAAAGAAAAAGTTATACTGCCAATTTGTACTGACTTTTAAAACTAATTTCAGTGGTCTAGTAATGTAAAATAACGTGAAAAGAACAACAGTTCTTGAAATATTTCTACATTTTTTGTCTCCTGGAATGCCTTTTCCGTAATTCATGATCATAGGCTGGTTCATTTCATAGGGCATATGGAAAGTGCTGCTGTCCAAAAAATGAGTGTCAACAAAAAGATCATACAAGAATATATGCTCTAATTAAATTTAAACATTCTAACTACCTCTTGCAACTAAAACATTTTTTTAAATGACAACATAAACCTAGGAGATGAGTGGACAAATACATGGCTGTGGTGTGTATTGGTGTTTATTATACATGCATAAGGAATAAAGGTAACCTAAACAAATTAACATAAATATGCTTGAAAAATACAGAAAATCTTGCTGAAGGTACTCCATGGCAGGCTTAACATAGCTTCTTGGAGATCTCAAAGGATAGCACTTAAGGTGTGTGAAATTTCATTATATCACTTAATTTAGCTGCCTGGTGTCCTCAGTTTATGTGAGGAAAGTATGCTCTTGGTTTCAGTTGAGTTATTAGTATAAAACTTTGTACTTGAATACATATTTTCCAGAGTATGAGAATTGTATTACAAAGCGTAGTACAACACTAAAAATCATATGAAGAGGTAAAGTGCACAGTTTTTGAAAATTCTGCTTACGTTATTTTGAATATGTTAAACACATTGCAAAAAGTTGAAAAAAATTAGTAAAACAGCAAAGTGAACTTTTAACAGAATGGTAATCCTTGTTTTATGTGCAGATTGTATACTGTGTTCTGTATTCTTACTGATAGGTAAGGCACAAACTAAAAATGTGGCTGATCAGTTTGAGTGTAGATGCATTAGAGTATTCATTAATTCTGGGGAGATGTATTTGTGATAAATTCAAATTCTCTGTTATTTGAAAATGTGCAAGTTTCAGAAGAGATTAAACTGCAGATTTAGCAGGCAAAAATAGGAAATAATCAAAAACTAAGAGGAAAACCTTAAAACCTGTGCTTGGTTGTGTGTATGCTACCATTTATTAAGAATTAAGAACTGCCAGTGTAGAAGGAAGGAGCTGGGACAGTGGTACTTTAAGCAAACTAATGAACAAAAGCACCCTGAGTCTGGACTACACCAGAACTCATAGTTCTGTTGTGCCAAGGTAGCTGTAGTGGTTTTAGTGTAATGGTGAGTGATTTCTTGAAAATGCTAGCAAAGACAAGGCTTTTGAGATGTTAATTTGCTCTTATGCAAATTAACCTGTCAGTGGCACAGTGAATGTGGAAGACCCAACTCTTTTTCTAGAATGGTTCCTATGGTTTCTGAGGTGTGCTTTGTCAATTTGGAAGCTATGAATATTTATGGTATACAAAAAAACCTCATCTGTGTTGCAGTTTCTATAATTTTTATTTAATTTTATATTAAAAGATGTCATTTCTATCCATTGCGTAGGTAAATGGCTTCATCAGCAATCATTTTATGCATGCAAGAGCTGGCTTGATTTACAGAATGCTAAACACAGATGGATTTGTTCCTAATGCTCTCTAGTAGTTGCTGTAGGAAATAGTGCACAGTATATGCCTAATACATTATTTACTGAAGATAAATGCCAGATGTGATTATGGTAAATTAGACCTTTTGAATTATTTATGAAAGTCGGTGCTAAATGTTTTTCTCCCTCTTGTGTTACTATAAAAGCTGTTATATAATTGTTGGTAAACACTTTTTTGTTAATTATTCAAGATACAGGAAAAATGTTTGGTTAAGTGAATCTTATTCACTTAGAGCCATCTGTGTTTTTTAATATATTTTAACATTTATCTCTACTTTATGAGGTAAAAAATTAGTGCTTTATTAGATAATGTTCCTCATAGTCCTGTCGTCACCTAGATGGAGAAACTGAAAAGCAGAGTGCTGTATGGAAAAATATTTTTCCATGTGTGCATGGCTAGTCTTCATTGAGTGGGTTTGTGGCTAAAGTTTGGTGCTTTAGCTCGTGCTATGATTTGCACAATGATTGCCCTTATTTCCACTGAAATACTTGAGTTTTTGAGGAAAACAGATCTGTGCAGTGCTGGCATAGTGTTTTCCATGTTCCAGTCTCTAGCTGCTTTGCTGCTTTTCAGTAAAACAGCAAATAAAAATTCCGATCCTGAATTAAGTATTCTAAACAAGGTATTCTTCCTCCAGACATTTTAATGTTTGTGGAATTTTTTTCTTTTTTCTTAATTATATTTTGAAATTGAAATTCTAACATGCCAGCATTCCCAAAGGCCAATGAACATAATCTATTTGACGGCAGACTGGCTTTTGGCAGCAAGGAACATGCTGACAATGTGGGCATATACACCTTTTGTCAGTTTTTATTAAGCATGCAAAATATATTTCCCATACTGTCAGAGTACTTCTGCACCATTTTTAAAGCTGTGCTAGCAATTATGTGTTAAAGTCTCATTTTGCATTTTTCACAGAAAGCATGCCCACTTATTTATTCATACTGAAGCATCTTTAAAGCTCTACATAACCATTCATATTTATTTTGATACATTTTCCATATTACTTTTTTTCCCTCAGTTGGGATAGCAAAGTTCACCTGTTTGTAGTTGTTTGGGCATCACATTTGAATCTGCTGTAAAACAGTGCAGTGCTGACATGCGGAGTTGACGTGTGGCTTTGGGAGAATTAGTTCCAGGAAAATTCTCGCCATGCTGAGTTCAACAAGATATTTTGTAAAGCACAGGAAAAGAGATATGAATGGAGAAATGCTGTAAGCATATCCAAGGCTGTTCTGTAATACTTGCCCAGTTGACATTCACCATGTTTCCAAGTGATGTCTGGAATCAAAACAAAAAAAGTGAGTTGATGGAAGGTGGGAAAAGTTTGGTTAGGAAATTTTAGGGATAACACACTTCTGCAATCAGATATTTATAGTCAGTCTTTCTTACCAAATTGAGAATCAGACCACTTTCTTATCAACTAGGCTATTTTGGAAAGCTATTACTGTTTCTCCTTCCAGTTGATTAACTTTCTCTTCTCCCTTTCTCCTTCTTGGATTCAGCAAGAAAAAGCAAATGTTTGAAAACCCTTTTGTGTATCCTTTTTCTGACAAGTATTTTTGGAAGTGTTTAATTTTTCCCTATTTATAAAGCATTATGAGAACTGATTTTTTTTTTTCTGGAGATTTTTTTTTACTTTTGCTCTGTAAAAGGAGAATATACAATTCAGATCCAGATCTAAGCTATATATTTATTTCAGGAAAGTTTTTGTAAATAATGTTAATATATGCATTTTATTCAATTAAAAGGGTAGCTAGCTAAATGCCTAGCACTTAAATCTGTGAGGAAAAATGGAAAAGAGCAACTTTAATTTAAATTAATTCAATTTTAAGGCAAATTTCTACATAGGTCCGAAGTCTTGGTTTTGTGTATATTGTGGTTGAGTTTTTGTTACCCTTTAAACTGACAAGTTAAATGAAGCAGCTATAGTATGGTTTGGTGTGTAATAGTCTAATTCCCCATATGCACGCTTGTTCAGACAGTGGTGTTCACTAAGTACAAGTCAAGAGGAGCTAACTGAATTCATGCTGAGCAATGATTTATGTTTCTCCTCTACCCATTTACCAAAAGAATAAGAGAAGAACAGATATGATTTGTCCGTACATATTCACATCACTTGACCTATTCAAATTTTTTCATTCCCTGTGATCTTTTCATAAATGCAGGAACCAGGCTGGCTTGAATTTCAGATGTGATTAAAAAGAATAGTTATGAAACCCAAACTAATATGCAATAGAGAACAAAATACCTGCTAGACTATAGAAAGCATTTCATATCCTGAAAAGCAAATTTAGCCAGCCAGTGTTAAAAGCTGGTGCTAGCGAGGTGGTAATTAGCATTAGTATAAAAATGAATACACTGTAATGGATAGTACTCTGGATTTCAGTTTCAAATAGTGTGATGGCCTATTTATCATCACTTCTGCTACTTGTTTAGGTATCAAAGTGTAAAGATTTTGTGCCAGTCATTAGTTTTTACAGCACTGTATTTAAGCCCATTTTTGGAGCCTGGTTACAGAAGAAAGAAGTAGAGCAGTGCTTTAGAGAACACTAGTTATCTTTTTCCTAACTGGTCAGTCATTCTATTCATGCAATTTATTAAGTTTGTTTTTCAAAGTACATGTAAGTTGGGGTGTAGGGGCATGGAGGGAGGGTAGTATAGTAGGTGTTAACTTTATAAATTTTCAATGATCACCTTTGAAGTAGGTGTATTAATGTTACTATAGTATTAAAAATGCTGTAAAATACCATTGCCCCAAGTTTCTCTGACTTTCATGTCAGATGTACTTAATTTACTGGGAAAAATAAAAAAGGGGGGTGTTTTCTTTCTCAGTTTTTGGCCTTTCTCCTTTGGAAATTGTAACAATCAAGAAAGACAGTTTTGTGCATCCTGATCAGTAGACATCGCTGTGGTTATAATTTCATTAATAGTTTCATAAAAGCTATGGATTCCAATGATTTCTAGATCTTCACTCTGTGGTTAGCTGCAGGAAAAGGTATATGTAACTTCTAGTCTTGAATTTTTTAATTTTTTTTTCCTCCTTTAAGTTTTATCAAATAGAATTAAATACGGACCCCCCTGTTTTCTCCTAATCCAGTGGCAACCTGCAGTTTTCTGATAAACAATTAGCATAATGATTTATCTAGAGGGAGAGCTAAAATGTTTAGAAGGTACCTTATCTGGAAAATCATTTTAAAACTAAATGGTGAAGTAAAGGACCCCCAGGGGGCATGGTGATTCAGAACAGCACCAAATAATAATTACAGTAGGGTTTGTAAACTAAACAACCATCAATATTTACAGGTTCAGACAAATGGTGATTTATCATGTCTGGTTAACTTGTGCTTTAACAGGAGTCCAGTTGCAAAGACAAAAAGTAACGGCATGCGCTGTTTGTTTGAAATTGGACAAATGAGATTTTTGTGGCTGAAAACACAAACATCTGCAAGAGGTGTGATGTGTTCAGTCTCTTGCTTTTCTGTTGGGGAAAAAAAAACAACCCACACACTAGAAAACAAAACAAAAGCCAACCAATCAACCAAGAAAACAATCACCCCAAAACCCAGGAACTGCATGTAGTGAGATACTGAGGATAACTTATGAGATGCTGATTACTCTCAACTTTCATTTACTTGAAAAGATGTTGAAGGCACCCAGCATGATGTGTGCTTGGAAACATGCATATTAATGGCTAGCAATGAAAATACAAGTATTTTAAATATATTTTAAATAGAAAAAAATCATCATGGCTTAGTGGAATACTGTTCACTCAGTATTAACACTTATGCTTACCACAAAGGGTTAACTTCTCTCTACCTCCCAAGAGTACATCAATAATGCATTTAAAATTCCTTACTGGTAATTTTATCATTGGTAGCAGTTTACTGTGCTTTAATGGAAGTGTTGATAAGAGTCTGTCTGGAGACGATAACAGCTTTTTTTCCTTTTCTGTTCCCGTGGCCATAATCACAGATGTGTTTGTTTACTCGCATTGCTGAAGGAATCTTAGCTGAATTAAGGAGATGGCTGTGACATGCTCCTGCAGCCAAGGAGTGGGTCTCACTGGCATCCTGAGCATAGCTGCAATTTAACCAACTCCCGTATATTCCTGTGACTTGGTAACTATAACAAATAAGACTTCATTCTCAGTGTTCCCCAAATCCCAGGAAAAAAAATGGCTTTAGAAGCATCCTGTTCTAACAGTGTTAGAACAGAAACGATTAGGAGATGAATAAGGCTAGGTATTTAGCTTTCAAAAAAAACCTTTTCCAACATTGTTTTGCCTACAGAGCAGCATAAAGCTAGTATTATGAAAGAAGCTACATTATTTTGCTGTGTATTTGATTTCTTCCTAACATTGTGATTTCCACCCTTGGTAGGAGACTGGCTCTGGCAGATATTCTACAGTGTCACCAAAATGCTAAGTATCTTTCCACCATCTCAGGGTGTGGGTTGCCACTGGCCGCCGTAAAGGAGGAATGGAGAAGGCTGCTGGAAGCGCAGGCAGTAGTGGCTCTTTGTTTCCCTGGTGCTCCATTCATCATTTCTAAAGAAAGGAATGAGCTTCCTACTTCATTTAAAGTCCATGTGGCTATAAAACCTTTCTTTGATGGATGGGATCCTTCCTTGGGAAACAAATTACCTGCTTCTGCCTTTGATGTATTTAGTAGAAAAGGTATTTAAGCAGGAGATGAGTTGATCACCTATTTCTGCTTCTGAATACTGGCTGGACACTTGCTTCTGCTAACTGTTGCAAGAAGAAAATTGTTTCTGAATTTTCTTGTTTATTACTGTGAGTCCTTAATGCCTCAACTTTTTAAACAAGTGCTACTGGCTAGTTAACATTGTTTGACTCTTGACAAGTACTGAATTTTCCAGTATCTGAAATCAATGTAGTATTATTCAAGCAAAAGTTTGTAACTAGCATCAAGTATCATAACCTCACTCTTTGTGTAAAAGTCATCTTTGCTCTGTTTTATGCAGGTGACCAAAGCTCAGATATTAAGTAGCTTTATAAAGACAAGTGTTTATTGCCCTTGTGGTTCCAATGCTGATACTGCACATGGAGTTGCTCCTACCACATTCAGTAACAAAGTTCTTTGTTTTCAATAGTTTCATTATAAAGAGAAACATATGTCTATTCTGTCTGTTATAGAAAGTGAGGAAACTTATGTTCAGCAATGATTCCAATACTGTTAGAAAAATAGGAAATTTAAAATCTTTACATAATTTTCAATCCTTTTCTAACTTGCATCTGTCCAATTAGTTGGTGGATTTTAATTTGAAACATTATTATAGTGGAGAATGACCAACAATATTTTGTAATTGCTTTTGGCAATTATGTGTTAGAATAAATCCAATATTTTACATTTTTTTAAATGTAGGGTTTTAAGATTTAAGGCTATATTTTTCCCTGTTACACGTTGTTCTGATTGTAGTGAAACATTTGAAAGAATATGGACAAATAACCCTTTCTGATGAGTAAGCTGAAAACATAAGAGACTTCTGCTTTCTCCTACAGCACACAGACTATAATCTGCTTTTTCAAAATTACTTTTAATTCTTCATTGGCATAGATGTAGAGATAATAGAGAAATTCTAAGGGACATAAATAATTGCAGTTATAGACAATGGAATATTGTTAAATTGACAGGTAAAAGACTATTCCTAATGTCTGAGAGTTGCTTGCATGCAGTGCTAGACTAAACTGAGATTGCTAAATGTTTATTGCCCTCTGCCCTTAGCTGCTCTTAGAAATTGCAGCTCCTGTGAGATGGTGGAGAGGAAGTGGAGTAATGCCTGATATCATCTGTGAAACTTGATCATTTACAACCTGTATTAAAATATTAAGCTGTAAATTGTGGCATTGAAGAGTATTTAAATGTCTCATTGTGTCCCTTTTGTGGAACTGAGTGGACAACTGGAAGCAAGAATCATTTCAATCCTCTCCTTTAAAGTTTTGTCTGCAGTGCCAATCTAAATGAATGTTGTGTTTGGACGATAGGCAGTATGGAGGCATTATCTCTTTAAGGTTATTCTCTCACAGAAACCTAAGAACCCAGCAGAACTGAGGGTAGCCTGACTTTAACTATACTAAGTCAGTGTTTCATGACTCATCTTTTAGCTGCTTTCAGTCTATTTTGTAGGGTGACAAAGCTTGCCTTTGGCTATTTTTAAGGGCTGAATTGTTTTTGGCTATATCAGAATATAAACTGTATGTTGATGAAATAATTGCATATATCTTGATTAACTACATTTAGTGCATCTAGAGTTCTAGTGTAAGCAAATCTTTAGATGTATTATGAATCATTCCTGCCTTGAAAGAGAGGAAAATTGGAACTGCTGTGTATTAAATTCTGTTCCATAAACAGTCATGGAAATGCAAAATTTTCTGAACATAAACAGTCCCATTGGCCCAAGCAGAAATGTTTAAAGGGTTCGTGACTAAACTGATTAAGAGCTGACTGATATATCTGTAAAGCTACAGTCACCATAAAGCTCTGTGTTTGGTCCCAGAAAACCTACTGGCAAGCATTGGCAGCTCTTATAAAAGAATCTGTATTCTGTGAATCCTAACCAATTACAACGTAAAATAAGTGGTGAAATAACCTAAATCCCAAATTCAAAGATCTCCAAAAAAAAAAAAAATAAATTATTGTAGACACAGGGCTCACTCCGAAAAGGCACATCAAATGCCTTGTAGCTCAATATAGATGAGAATATATGTGGAAAACATGCAGGCACTATCATGAAGAATAGCAACACAAAATAACAAGAGACAAGATCTTTCCTACTATGTCCTGAAATGATTTCAACAGAAGGAACCTATTACAGAATTGCCTTTAGTATTTATTAATTGTGTATTGTATTTCCTATGTAAATACGGAAATGCAAAAAGTAGAAAAAGGAAAAAAAAAGTATATAACCTGGATCTTGTTAGAAAAATCCCTCTCAGACTTCCTAGCTTTCCCCAGGCTGCTCAGCTTTTAGTAACTTATCAGTGGCCCCTGTGTAAAATTTGTTCTACCTGAACTTACGTTATAATGCCATACAGAACCTGGTCCCCATGCCTGTGCCAGTTGGTATTCCTGTATCTTTAACATTAGACAACTCTTTGATGTGTGTTTGCGGAACAATTTGAAACCTGCAGAAAGAAGCTGCTGGTGATAAAACATGAACTGCATGGAGGCTTGTAAGACAGTAGGATGGATGAGATATGATATAAAGTCCATGTAAAATATATGTTCAAATTGAAACACAACTCTAATTTTTTGGAACTTATTTTTTTGCTAAAATATTATCAGTGTAATGGAATGGTAACATTTGAAGAATTTTAAAATGATGCTTGATATTTTTAGCAATGTGCAGTGTTTCCCTTAATCCGTTTTAATAGGATTTGCAGTCCCTTTTTTGATCAGAAGCTTCAAGGCTTTCTGAATCTTCACTAAAGCTACAGTTGTAGTAAAGCCAAAAAGGGTTGTATGAATTTGGCTTGCGGTCTCTTGATGCAATTTATGTACATTCCTGCCAAGGGAAATATCTCAACACAGTATTTCTAGTATGGATCACGCTTTTTGTAAATAAGTGGTCTTCTGTAATCATTTATAGTTAACTAATTTTCTATATATTTATGTTTTATTTCATTAGAGAGGGTTTTTTGTTTAAGATAATATTTTTGAGATTCATCGGTATATTAAAATTCATTTCCAGGGCTAAAACATCAAAACTGGGTCCTGTTCAGACCATTTTACACTGAGTCTCCCATGTAATGAAGCGGTGTCTCATGATAGGATATAGTGCTTTTGCCAAATATTTTCTTTAACAATTAGCTTCATTTTAATCTTCATAATCAGGTGTGAGCACACAGTCCCCTTCTAACCAAACTGACTGGACTGCATCCAGGCTCCTCCCAGCAGTGAAATCAGATGCAATTGAACTGATTTAGAAATAAGGTATAGATGCATTTGTGCTGATGATCTGGTTTGATCACAGCACATAAACTTTCAATAGCAATATAGATGTATTAGCAAAAATGTGCTCTCAATATGATATAAAAGGACCCTAACCCACCTGGTTATATAACTTGTCCTCTGTGCATTCCTTTTTACAAAGTTTGCTTGGGGCAGAAAATAGTTTTTAAAAAATTTTCTTAAAACAGATGTTTGAAAAATTTGACCAGAATCAGACTGAAAAGCTTCCTATTACAATTATGAGGAGAAATCAGATAATCCATGGAAAGATTAGAGGTCATAAAATCAGTATTGTGTGAAATTTCACACCTTTTGACCACAGAAGTTTTGCTCTTTATTTTCAGTCAGACATTAAGTTACTTTAAAACTATAAAATCACTTCTAGGTTCCTTCCATATAATAATCCTGAGACATCCTACAAAGCATGGAAGCAATGCTAATTGATACAGAGTGCAATGGGCAGGAAAAATAGTCTATCCAAATGCTCTGCTTATATGAATAGAGGTGGAGGGGAAATCCATCTGGAATCTTAGATCACTCCTTTGCAGATGCTTGGTGAGAAAATGAGGCTTGTATCCTTCTAAGGAACTCACAGATTCTAGTTAACACAGGAGTCAGGCCTGGGGTGGTGCAAATGCCCTGAAAATGTCCAGTTTTCAAGCCTAAATGTTTACATCCTATCAAATAGTGTTAGCAACATCTCACCTATTTTGAATTGCTGTAGTTACGCTGAGCATGGTTTAGTTTGTAAGCCTATCCATTGCAATAGGTCTCACTGAGATAATGTAGGCTAATGGTAAGGAGTAGTTGGAGGCAAGATGCTGAAGCACATGGTCCCTGGACTTCAGAGTTAAATTGTGGGTGGAGAGCTTCACTGGCTGGTGTTTTTGAGGAGAACGTTTGTGACGTTGGTCTAGTAGAGGAGAGATGGCATGTTCTGAAAGAAAGCATAGGACGTGGATTCTGGCTGGTGCTTCCAGAAAGTATCAAGGAGTGGTCACTAATGATAATGATTTCTGTTGGTTGACTGTGTTCAAAGAAAGGATTTTGCATATTCTTTGCTCATGAAGAGGATTATGTTTAAGATATCTGACTTGACCTAATTTTTCCCATGTGGAAAAAATAAGCATTCTTTTCCTGAAATGTTAGGAGGGTGCCTTTGGCCCTTCATCCACATAGGACACCCTTGGGCTAAATGATAAGTGCTGTAGAGCTTTGCATAGGGGATGCTGGAGTTATGTCTAGAGTATTGAATAATGTTCTCTTTGTATGCTTATTTCTCCTTATCCCCTTAAATATTTTTGCCCTGTTCTATCTGAGATAAATACAAAGTGCACTGCAACCAATCTTTCATTATTAGCTGATTAAAATTGTAGGTTTTTGTATGAAGTCTATCAAAGCTGCTCATTGATAACTTCAGAACAGCAAAAATTTTTTGACTGTCTGCTTCCTCTGAAATGCCCTAACTAGCAGAGACAGAGGCTTTGGAACAGCAGTAGTGCAAGAAAAGAATATGTTAATTATAGTGGTGGTGTTTTTTAAAAACTACTTTCTACTATTATTATCTGCTTATCTTTGCGCCCAAAAAGCACTGAGATGAATGCCATTAAAGAAAGTGTATTCCCAGCTGTGGCAAGCACAATGTTCTAGAAATTCTTCCTGTGCATTTGGAAAAGTGTTTCAACTGGTACTGGATCTATTAACAGAAGGGATGCACTAAAGGAATGAGTGCAGAAAATACTTTGGAAAAAAGATTGTAAGCTGAGACTAATACATATTTTCCCCAAAACTTTGTAATAAATGCGAAGTTATTACGATAATTCAGATAAAAGGGTTTAGTGTGTAATCTGAAATAGGGCTCTAGTCTATCCCCCTTATTTATCCCCTTTAGGGGAAAAGGAAATGCCTTATTGCTCGGAGAGGTTTTTCTGGAATCTGAAAGCTGCCAAGCAGATTCTTGTATTGCAGGTCACTCCAATAACATAGAAATTTACTGTAACCTCTGTTATATTCACTAGTGAGCTCTCGTCACATGAACACTGTGTACGCTAGATATTTTCTTACTTAAAGCTGTGAGTTCCATGGTTGCCAAGATTCTGGTACAAATGAATTTTATTGCATATTTAGATAATTTCAGTTGCAGTATATTGTAAGGGTGCTTTAAAAAGTCCTCCTAATTGGCTGTGGGAGAGACTACAAACGTGTGGCCTCATTAAGCATGTGTTAGTTGAGAATAGCCTGTGTAAGAGAATAACCTGGTATCATATTGTCTCAGTAGACTTCTCCCTTTGCAAAGGAAGGAGTTCTAGATTATCATGGTGCTCAAATTTCTAGTTTTTACACTTATAATAATGTATATTAATTACTTTTTAATGTGCAGTTTATCCACTTTGTAGAATTCTATAATCAAATTATTTCATTTGCAATCCTCTTTAGAAATCCTAAATTGAATAATTGCAGAATATAAACCAGTGTTGAATTGGATAAATTTGGTTTAAAAGGTCTATCTCTATTTCATACTACCAACGGTTACTGAAAAGTGTTTAAGAACATAAAAAGGTATGTGCTGAGAAATCCTGCATTCTGAAACAATAGAATTGCAGTCAACAAACTGCCCATCCCCACCCTCATCCCAAAGCCAGAATAAACCTGCATAAATGGGATTGTGTCATTCTATTGGGAAGGCAATTAATCCCTTGAGATAGAGTGAGCGTGCTATTAATATGTAAATGAAGTTCATGACATGGTCAGCATATTTTAAAAGGTTGTGTGTCACTAGCAGACATTTCCATCAGAACAAAGCAATTTTCAAGAATTGGCAGGAAAATGAGGTTCTGAGACAAGGAGTTTTATTAAGTAAAAGATGATACTTTCAAAAGTACCCGTTCGCTGCTTGTTTCGGGCTGTAAGCTGTAGCAATGTAAACATTAAAGCAGTCTGCCCTGCCGGCATGAGTGCTGTCAGACTGATATAACTTGTTCCCCTGGACATTTGGCACAAAGACATTGAATCTTAAAACACTTTCTCCACATGTCGTTTCTGTGTCCCGCACCACCAGAGAACTGTTAAGTAAATGACAGAGACTATGTGCTTATTTAGGGCTGGTGCATTTTTAGTTAGCTGTGAGAAGGAGGCATATGGATACATCTGGGTGGAGGTGGTCAAGGTATATGCCATCCATGTGAGAGTCAGGGCAGGCAGCTGCTGAGGGTTTCGGCTGGCATTGGCACTGCCTCATCCCTCACTCTCTTCTGTCTTCTCTGTGCTTTCCTCTGCCCTGGGCTACTCTAGCTCCTTCTCCTAGATGATTCCTGCCGCAGCCAGCCACTCTTTAGCTGCCTTTACTCCACTCCCAACAGCTACTTGGCAGAATGCCTTTCCTCTGCAGTGCATGTCCTGCCCTTTTTTTTGATCCAGTGATCTGAGGTAAATACCCCTTCTCCCCCAAAGAAAGATGTGAGCCAGAACAGGGGCATCAACTGCCTCTAAAGAATCTTTGACCTCCCAGCCCCCAGTAATACTGACATTTATAAGTCAGTCAGATGTGCTCCAAAATCACTGAGATGTTCTTAGTACTTTATCTAGATTGTTATGATGGGACTCTGACATGTATTCTGATGGCTTAATCTTCCCCTTACTAAAGAAGCATAGCCTCCTCTCTCAGCAGTGTCTCTGGTTAAACTGGAGACCGCTGTCTCTTTGCTGAGACCATCTTGCACCTCTCAACCACTCACTACCCCTTGAGCTGCTTACTCCACAGCTTTCTAAAAAGAAGCACTGTCCCTTCACCTCCCCAGCGTCTCTTCCAGCTGTTAGCAGGTTACACCAGACTCAGTTGTTCTTTTTGTAAATGAACATTGCACACAGCCTGTGAGCCAGCCTACTGAAAGCAATGGTGCCTATCACAGCAGTAAAGACCGGCCCTTGACGAGGAAATGATGCTGATATGCATTGCTGGGTGGAGAGTGTTATTTGGAGAGGCTGGAATTTAAAGGCAAACTCAGAACGCGCAAAATTTGCTGAACTGCAAATCTCTTGTCCTCTGCAGACTCTTTGAGGAAGTATTGAAAATAATTTTAACGTGCTGAATCTTGTACTACTGACCAAGAGTCAGGCCAGATCCTGTCTTGCCCAGACAAATTTTCATGGATAGACTGGGACTTTGATGGATAAATGCACACAGGGACTCTAAGGATGCAAGAAATTTGTCTAAGTTGTTGGTACTCATTTAAAGGGTTTTGACCTGCTTAAAAAAATCTGTGTGAAGGCAAATTGTAAGATAAATTATATTTTGTTTCCTTTGTAAATTTGTTTTATATTTATGACTCAAAAACACTTCCTGAAAAGCAAGGGGAAAAATTCCTTTTTATAGTTGAAGAGGTATGAGACATTGCTTTTTTACAGAAAATCCCAGAGCTTTCAATAAGCATGGGAAAGTGCAGAGTGATAGAGTATGAAGGATTTTAAGTTAAGAGGTTAGAGAAAATAACCTTTCCGTGGTGTGATACAGAAATTGTTTTGCCCATAATGAAACAGTTGTGTTTTTGGTAGCACTGGAAGAAACTCGGTACCTTTTATATTCTTCACATGAAATGTCAAGAGACTGGGAGTGAACTGTTGAGATTGTACAAATTAGCATAGGAAAATAGTTTGTCAACCTAATTTTATGGTTACAGTAATTGGGTTAATGTTTTTGCGATAGACTGCAGCCTACACTGAAGACTAAAGTCTCGAGAGAAAAGACACCAATACTTAAAATGTCTCTTTGGCTTCTGAACAGCAGCAAAACTTACTTTCTACCATGAAAATAAGGAAGGTGCTGAGTAACTATCAGGTATCCAGAAGTGCTTGGTCCAGTATGATAGTCTGTGATTTTGTGTAAAATGTAGTGTGTAGTGAGCTAATTTTTACCAGTGTCTTACAAAAAGCTGGAGTGTGACTTAATGTACTGAATATGCTTATTTTGTAGGTAAGACTCGAGGATTTGAAAATAAATGTTGAAAGTTGGAGAGTGTCTTTGAAATGCTTTTATAAAAAACAATTTTTAAAACGATGCATGAGTAATATGAAAGGTTTAATTTTTCTTGCCCTTAAAAAAACCACTTGCCTCTTTAGTTTTCCTTTGCCTTCCTGTGTGAGTCATATTTTGATATGAAATGAGGATTTTGTAGCGTAACATAGTTCAATAATATTCAGCCATATGTAGTTGTTGAATATTACTTATTTAATACGTTATTTGATAAACATTGGCATTATTCCTATGCTTTATAAAAGGAGTCAGAGGTATTTTAGTATATCAAACAATGAAAATGTAAGAAGGAAGAAAAAGTCATTTGAATTATAATGAAGTGGTATAAAATTCACAGTACATTAGTTTTCATCTGTGGGATCTTATAATGAGTATTATTCTGCCAGGCTAAAAATTAATGTTGTGAGGAACTCCCCTCGAGTGCTTTGTGATGTTTTGTATCTTTTCACTGTGTTAACCGTCATAGGGTTTGACCCTAAGTTCCCAAATGTGTCTCATTAACGCAGGGATTTTTGCTTTAGTTTAAATAATAAAATTGCTGTAGCTGATTGTCTCTGTCAGTTTGTCAGTAGGATGGAAATCTGTAAACATCTAGGTTTGGTTTGTGTGTTGTTTTTTTTTTGTGGTGTGTTTTTTGTTTGTTTTTTGTTGTTGTTGTTTGTGTGTGTTTTGTGTGTGTTTTTTTTTGTTTTTTTTTTTTTTCAAAACTACATTGAGAGCATCAATACTTGCCAAAGTAACTTTGTTTCCTGTGGTACTATACAAGTATAAAAATGTAAAGTTGCATTTTCTGCAGTTCTACCAGTACAGAACTATTTCATGGAACTGGGAGACAGCATCCAGAAACCAGGTCATGGTCAGTTTGCATGTTGAGCGTTGGATTTGAAGAGCACAAAGCTGATTTTTGATCACCTTTACATTCTCAGAGTAGTTGTGCATGTTGTCTTTTGAAATTGAAGATTCAGCCCATTTAACTTCATACAGGTTGTAGAAGGTTCTTTCTGTGAAAGTCATGTTAAATTGTGGAAGATGATCTCAGTGGGTAGAATCAAAACACTAAGCATTTCTTTTTCAAACCAAAAATGCAAAGGCAAGTTGTCTTAGGGCTGTATTTTCTTAAGAGGTTTATAGGAGTACATAGGATGCAGCTTTCACTTTTATTCACAGTAATTTTCAGCTGTTGGAATTAGTGTCTCGTTTTCTGAGGTTCTGTTAATGATCAAGATCTACATCTGGAGTTATAAAATGTTGCTGCATCTGTACAAATGTTTCCTTGATGCAAAACATTAGAACTTGAATAGAAATAAGATAGCAATTAAATATAATAATTTTATATAAAAAGCATCATTACAATTGCAAAATTATGTATTTAAAACCTTCGTTTGTGAGATTGCAAGACCATCCTGTGCACTGAAAGTCACTGTGGTCTTATGAAGAAACAGTTAGACAAGCAGAGGTAAGCTTACATTTTAAAGCGTTCATATATGCAAGCTCAAATGCTTTTGCTTTTGCAGCTGTATATTGAGCTTTTCTTAGTTTACAAGTGCTAGGGTTTGTTGGGTAAATTGTGTGGTGGTGTTTCTTTTTTTTTCAGTCTAGCTTGTTCATTTGTTATTTCCCTGAGGGTTTTTGGTTGTCATTTTTAAAGATAAAGCCTCAGACAGATTCTTGTGTTTCCAACCATAAACACCCTTTGTGATGAGTGGATCTAAATGGCCGCTTCTGTTGCAAGTGCTTAATCTTTAGGACTGATGGTGGTGGCCCATGGCTTGAGAAGATGATTAGCCTAGAAAAAACAGATACACTGGGATGTCACCTGGGGCATTAAGCTACTGTGGTCCTGTGCTGCTTCTACTGGGCAACTCTAGCCTTGGGTCTCTGCCATTCTTGCAGCTGCCCTGGTCCCTCCAAAGTGTTTCCAACCCTGCTGTGGTAAAGCTGTTGCTGTTGCTAGTGGTCTTGGTAGCCACTACCTAAGAAACCTACAGTTTTCATCTTCCAGCGTTAGCTTTGACAAGGTGACAAAGTAAAAGGCTTATGACCAATCCAAGCAAGAGCAATGAGAAGCTCTTCCAATATTACTAACACATAGTATCTCAGCAAAAACTAGCACAACACTGTTTTCTCGTCCTTGGAAAATACCAACAGCTTTTGTAGCAAAGAGTAGCAGTTCCAATAGGAAAGATCACAAGACTTTTTTGTTTAGGGAAACTAAACATAGGAGTTGCTGTCTTTTCCTCCTACACAGAGTTGGATTTTGTTTCCTCTTTGTACCCGGAGATGATTAATTCACTAGTGGGATGATGTCCTAAAAATGCGAAGCATTTAATTTTTGCATTTTCAGAGTGTTTTGGAAAAGTTGAATTTTAAGTCTCTGAACTCCACTTCTGTTTCAGAATTGACATCTGTATTTCCCTTGCAAAATGAAAGAACAAGAAGGGGATAACTCATCCTGACCCAAGCTGAAGTAATTTATTTAGCCACTGAACTGAGAAGTCTATTGTTTGTATAGCTTCCGTAATATGAATAACAATATTGGCAACAAATCTGAAAGAGAATGAAAATCATAAACTTTTCATACTGTGTATGTTTTACCGAATTATTTCAACATGTTTGTTTTGGAGCATCTCAGAGTTCAGTTTTGTATAGTTACATCTGGGCAATGAAAAGACAATTCTAGGCCCAGAAGTCTGCAGTCTAAATATAGTATGAAAGAGAACAGCTGGACACTGCAGCAGCACTAAGAGTGAAATAATTGTGATTAGCGTAATAAGCGGTAGTCACAGCACACCAGCTGTTTCACCAACATGAAGCTAAGTTTAAAGTGGATTAACTATTCATGAGCTTAGCTTCTCTGGTTTATCGTCCTGAAGCTTGTAAGTGAATTTATTACTTGTCAGATGGGTAAATGAGAAATTATTAGTGGCTGAAATAACATGAGAATGTATCTTGATGACATGGTTGAGAAGAGTCTGAAGATAAGAGGATGACAATAAACAAAAATGTTTGTGTCTTTAGAAGAAGCGATATCCTTTGATCTAGCAGAGTTAATCTGCATTTATGCGTCCTTCTTAGAAAAACACATGGTAAAAACTGGAATTGGAGAGACTTATTAGAGTAAAAGTAATGGAACTGCTTATTTAACATAATGCTCTAGGTATGGAAGGAGAAAAAATAATTTGCAGGCAAAGCTTTGCTGTCATGCATGGTATGCTGCAGTTTGCAGCGCAATGCTTATAGGTGCCTGGGTTGGCTGGGTCCTATACTACTGATGTTGGAAAAAAGTATGTTTGTGTGTGTCAGATGAAGGCTAAATTTAATGCCGAATTAGTCTAATTCTGTCTCCCCTGTCTGATCCATAGGTAATCACAATTAAATGCATTGTAGAGCAGTGTCTTTATGGGTCCCTGTGAGCAATTGGATGGGGCTTTGAGCAACCTGGTCTAGTAAAAGGTGTCCCTGCCTATGGCAGGGGCGTTGGAACTACATGGTCTTTAAGTTCCCTTCCAACCAAACCATTCTATGATTCTATGAATTTTTAGTTTTCTCTTCCACATAGGCAATTTTTGTATAGAATATGAATAAGACTTGTACTTCCAGAGTATAGGACCAGGCACATAAATGACACTTGCTAACCATTCCTGTTAGTGTTTACCTTAAGCACGTTATTTTGATTACTGTTAGTTTAGTAGTTTATGAACTAAAATGCATTAAATAGTATGCTTGCATGTGTAATTAGGCATTTAGACGAACAGGTCTTGTAGTTTTCTGGAAGCATGGAATCTTCCATCTCACATGTCTGCAAATAGTATTGCATACACAGTCTTACTTACAGAACTAATAATTTCTCTCCTTTCAAGCATCTCTGATTCAACATACACACAGCAAGAAACATTTGGTGTGGCAAGTGCATGCTAGCAAGACAAATGGAATGTTCTTTATTAATTTTTTTAATTTCTTCCCATTTATAGCTCTTTTAACCAAGATATGTCAACCTCAAAATAACCCTTGAATTTCTTCAGATAAATTATGGTGCTCTGAAAATGTGTGTTGAAAATTATTTTATAAAAGTAAGTAGATCATTTGTTTATTGTAATGTCATATAGGGAAAAGTGTAAGACGTTAATTATTCATAATATATTTTCTAAATTAAAATTTTTGCTTCTCTTAATGTGGCTTTAGGGATAAAAAGCAGAGCAGTTAAATGCTGTTTCTACTGAAGAATGTCATTTTACTGTTGTAACTCAAAGCAAGTGGGACTGCAGATATCAGTGAAGTCTGAATTCCAGGGAACTACAGGTTCCTTATGTGCCTTTGTTTTTCCAAAAGGAGGAAACTGGGAACACCATGTAAACGACAAGGTCTTCATGGACAGAGATTTCTCATATTGGGGCTAGCTTTGGAGAGTAACCTGTTTTGTTCCAAACAATTTTCACAAGTTATTAAAAAAGCCATTAATGTTAATAGGGAATATGAGGCTACAACTGATTGAGCAGAAATTGCTGCTACCCTGAATTCTAAAATTTTTGTACTGATTGTGGTAAGAAAGATGATGAAAGTCTTACACTGTAAACTTTTAGGCATTTTCAATTTTGGCTTCAATGGGATTGCTACTGTGCATTTTTTAATGAATTTCAAAATACTGAGGCATTTGAGAACAATTGGAGGAGAAAAGTATGTTGTCCTTTAGTGCAAAACAATAATTCTGCACTTTTACTTAGATTCACAGGTTTATATTTGCATTAAAAGAAATTTTAATGCTTACGTTAAAAGCTGGTCCATCCTGAAACTACTATTGCACTGTAAACAGCAGTGAAAGGTTAATATAACTTGGAAAGAAAAGATAGAAATAGCTTTGAAATTGCAGGTACACTGAAGAGCTGAAACTTCCAAATTGAAATTGAATTGCCATTTACAAATGGAGCAATGGGTTTGCATCATGAGTCGTTTGTAGGTAAACTAACTTAAAGTCATTTTTCAGAATCTTTCTGCTTAGATTGGGTTTTATAACTCCCTTCTTCGTAAACATAAAAAGCTGCCTTAATAACTGGAAAGTAATTAATAGAATGGGCAATTCTGCCCAAATGTTATACATACTTCAGTAGTTCCAGTGAAATTGTATGATTTGAACATATCGTCTTTACTAGATGCTTGACTGATGAGAAAAAGATCATCCCAGCAGGCAGTTTCAGAAAAAGAAAAATGTGTGTTTTATAATAATCTTTGTATTAAAACCCTAAAAGTAATTCTTCCACTCTTTATTGGCTCAGAAAAAGATGTTTCTCTTGTGGTTTTGTATGCTATTCTTAAAAAGGTAGAGGTTTCTGTAAGGATGAAGTGAAACAGAGGAATCTAGAAGATGGTATTTAACAAATGTCAGGGCCTAATGAAATATCATACAACTTGATAACTTTTCTGCATAAAACCTTCTATTAGGTTTTAGTCTTTTGTAGCTCTGAGCAATATCTGACAACTGTATTTACTGTACCTGCTTCTAGTTATTTTTCATATGAGGGAGGGAATAAAAGCTGCACAACTCCTACGTTCAGCAGGTTTTGTCAAGAAGGCTTGCCCCATGCACATGAAGCAAGAATCCTCAAAGAACAAGTAGTTCTTAACAGCGTTACTTGCTTTGCGCTTGTTAATATAAATATAATTTTAAAAAAATATATGCACATTTTAAAATCTATGGTAAATCTGCCAAAAGTACTTTAGACCAGAAGGAATATAAGATGCTACAGAACTTAACGCTAGTTGCAATATTTGGCTAATCGGGTGCACAAACCTCAGCTCTTGCAAGTAGAGAGCTAAAACTGTTTTGTATTTCAAATGCAACTGTAAGTAGGTTTCTGTGCATGTACCCGCAATCTGGTATGTGTTTACATACAGAGCATGCTGCTATGCCTTTGATCTCACCTTTTTTGATGGAGAGAAAGCTAGTTGCAATAATGAATGTAAAAACACATATCTGTTGTTTATATACAGTTTATTTTTCTGACTTTAATGATGACTGTACTGAAAAATGCTGGTAGCTTTGAATTTTAGCAGTTGGATATGTTTGAATAATAAGCTAATTTTTTCTTTATTCAATTTTTTCTTTATTTCCTGGTTTTTTGGAAGTATTGGTCATCCACTCAATCTCTCTTTTGCCTCTTTGTTACTGTCTGGTATACCTGGACATATAAAACAAGACCAGGGAAGATACTCTTACTCAGATATGACAGTGTCATATCTGCAGTGCCAAGTGTTTAAACTTTTACCACAGCTTAGTTATCGTATAAGTGATATTTTATGCCCATTTTACAACAGATTAATTTTGCTCTTGTTGTTTTCAAAGAGGACAGTCAGGTCTCACAGTGCTTGCAGTCATAGTGATGGCAAGTTTCTCAGTTTTAAAGGTCACTTACACTGTGGCTGATCAGAGACATGTCAGATATGCTGTCTTGCTATAAGAACATGATGTGTTTATTACAAGAGAGAATTTTGTTGTATGTCTCAAGCCTCAAGGATACAAACAGTTTCTACCAACTTGTTTGATGCAGCGATGTGGGTTTTCTTCTGTATGTAATAGGCTGCTGTTTAGTCAGCATGAAATCCAAATCAGCAGTCAGCATAAATATGCACTCTGCTACTGGAACTGTGTCATTAAACAAAGGCTAAATCAACAAAACGTTGTGAGAAGATAGAATTGTAATTATTAAACCATGTCTGTTTTGTCTGATGTAATAATATGAAACTGAATCTATAGTGTGAAATATGTAAAACCAAGACAATTAATTGGAATAATAATCTGTCAAAAAATTCTGAGAGTTCGTAAATGTTTTTCTGATTACTTGTCACAAATTGTGAGTAGCTTTGCATAGACTGTAGGTGGGAGCCTCTCAGAGCATATCCTTCGAAGTGTTACAGGAGACTTCAAGGAGCTCTGTTGCTTTGGATTGGTATCTGTTGGTAAAATGTTCAGGTAGGAAAGTGTAAATAGGTGGCTTATAAACATTGGTCTAAGCTGGCTCTTGTGAAATGCAGCCTAGCAGAAGGTAGTAACATTATGAAATTGTCTCTAAGGATTAATTAAGTACAAAGAATTCTGACCCTTTGAGCAGAAACTGGAAACGCTGTGGCTGAAAGAGTTGCTTCAAATCTATTGAAACAAACTGAATTCCTTTGCTGCTTTTTAGTGAAGGTGGCTTATGATCATAGTGAAATCTTATGATAATTGCAAGTTACTGAAAGTACATCTTCTTGCTTAATAACATTGTCTGTTTTTATCAACAATAAATGCCACTGTCAGCATTTTCATTGTTTGTTGATGTATAGTTTTGAAGGATAGTGATATAAACAATGCAGGGAAGTAAGTTGTACTTTTTCCCCTGCTATAACATAGCAAACCAACAATGTCTTACTGGCATTTTGAAATTACTTTTTTAAAAGCGTGATTTGTTGAAATAGAATGGACTAATTCTGTATTAATGGTGGCACACAGACACCTCAGGCGTTGTTAGCTGTTTTTCTCTGTCAGCTGTTTTTAGAGGGCAAGGATTTTGACATTCATTCACCAGCTGTGTATAGCTTTTGCTCAAGGAAGGTTTTTAAAATAGATAATATTATGATGAATTAAAAATATAAATTATAAAAACATAAGGGTGTATATCCTGAGTGAAGCGCATGCATTTGGTTTAGAGAAGACCTGCCTCTGCAGGAGTTTCCCTGTAGGTTCTAAGTGACATATTACTTATAGCTATCTCACAAACACTCTTTATTGTCATATTCTGAAAGCATACTGTCATAAAATTTTACCTGCATTCACAGAATAAACATTTTTTGTTTAGGCTGCTTTTATTCCTGTATCTGGAGTCTGGACTTGTAAAAGCTAGTCCTGCTACATTGTCACACTCTGCACTCTTAGCACAGAATAAATATGTGTGTATGGGGAGCACATACAATACTGGTTCTCTAAAGAAGATGTTTTGTCTGGTTTTGTATTCTGGGTTTCTGAGGGATATTTTTTAAACTTAATTTTGTAAATTTTAGGCATTCCATTTGGAGAAGCTTTTCCCCAAGCTTTCTTTTTCTGAAGGAGGCAAGATGAATGGGAACAGTACAAACTGCTGGTCATTCATCCTTGTGATTGTAGCGTTAAAAAAAAAAAAAAGGTGCATATTAAAACATCAGTATTTATCAGAAGTGGTTTGGTAATATATGAGCTATTGTTGTTCTTTCCTGATTAAACTTTACAAAACTGACAGTAGTAGTATCGGGTGGTTCATGTGCTAAGACTCCTAGGCGTTTTTAATATTGCATTTGACAGACTTTGCCAGTTGTTAGATGCAGGAAATGATTAAAGCATCTTGGATGAGCGTAGATTAACTTTCTGATAATATCATTAGGGTGGAAATGTAATCCCCTTGAGGAAAAAAAAAAACAAGGCAATGTTAACAACGTGGAATTAAGTGGAGCACAACTTAGAGGGTATAAGTAGAACAACATGGAGAAAAATGTTTAGATATCTAAATATTTTAAATATTTGATGTTCTCACTGTGTTGGTATTTATGGAGAGCTCTGTATTACAAGGCCTGATCCTAAACACACAGAAGTAAAAAAGAAAATTCTTCTCTACTACGGTGGGGTGTGAAACAGGTCCTATATAAGCTTATGGAGTTTCCTCAACACCATCAATGACAGACTAAATGAGGGCTGTTACTTAATGTAATAATTGTCCCTTACTATTTTTACTTTGCAAAATTTCATTTCTTTTGCTTGAAGCAGCCTTGCTTCAAAATCTTCCGTGTTATTAAGTCCAGTCCTAAGACCTCCGATGATTTGCAAAAGACACTCTTAGCAATTAAAACTAAATTGAATCAGCCCTAGTTCTTTTCACCATGCAGTCGGAACTCAGCTATGCTGTTTGCATTGGTGCCTTTCTATGTTTCAGCTTACCTTTTCATCTATTGAGATACCAAAATATTTATACTGACCTTATCAGCAAAATATTTTTTTAAAAAGACTTCCAAACCACTGTTATTTCCTATGCTACTGCTTTACCATTGAGGATACTGCAGTATTGAACTCAACCTCTATGTTTAGCCATAGCAAAACTGGAATGCTTAAGGTCGACCGCTGTATGAGATTTAGGGAAATCTATTATCAGGCAGAACATTTCACACTTCAGTAAACTCCAAATTAATTACATTGATGGTACATGAATACCAAAAGAAAGTGAGCATAATTAATGCTACTTCAGCAAACATCAGAGGAAATATTAGTGATTTCCAGTTGATGATAATGCTAATGTGTTATATAAAAGCATTTTATTAGAAGTGGTGTAATACCATTTGATCTCTTGCAGTGCCTGTGTAATGTGCCAATTTATTAATTTAAATATGTTTTTGTTGGCAATTTAAGATTGTATCAGCATGCAAATGTTATTTTAATATAGTCTAAATTATGTGCAGTTCACTAGTAGGTTGGTTTAGGTGTGAGGACAGACAAATCTGAAATGAAACAGGAACATGTTGTGAAGATAGCAGAACTGCTACCTTGGACTTCTGGAGGGTAGAGTTTGGCCTGGTTAGGAGACTGGTTGACAGGGTCCCTTGGGAGGCAGTCATGAAGGGCAAAGGGCTCCAGGAAGGCTGGACATTCTTCAAGAAGGAAATCTTAAAGACCCAGGAGCAGGCTGTCCCCATGTGCCAAAAGACGAGCTGACGGGGAAGACGACCGGCCTGACTAAACAGAGGGCTTTGGATGGAAGTCAAATCAAAAAAGGAGAGTTTATGACCTTTGGAAAAAAGGGCAGGCATCTCAGGATGACTACAAGGATATGGTGTGGTTAAGCAGGGAGAAAATTAGAAGGGCTAAAGCCCAAATAGAACTTAATCTGGCTACTGCTATAAAACAAAATTAAAAAAAAAAATGTTTCTATAAGTAATTAGCAACAAAAGGAGGGCTAAGGAGAATCTCCATCCTGTATTGGATGTGAGGGGAAACACAGAGACAAAGGATGATGAAAAAGCTGAGGTACTTAATGCTGCCTTTGCTTCAGTCTTTAATAGTAAGACCAGTTGTCCTCTTAGGTACCCAGCCTCTTGAGCTGGAAGACAGGGATGGGGAGCAGAATGGAAGCCCCCATAAACCAAGGGAAAATGGTTCGCAACGTGCTATGCCGCTTGGGCACACACAAATCTGTGGAGTCAGATGGGATCGACCCAAGGGTACTGAGGGAGCTGGCAGAAGTGCTCACCGAGCTACTTTCAATCATTTATCAGCAGATCTGGCTAACTGGGGAGGTCCCAGTTGACTGGAAATTAGCAAATGAGATGGTCATCTACAGGAAGGGCTAGAGGGGAGATTTGGAGAATTTACAGGGCTATCTGACCTTGGTGCTTGGGGACGTTGTGGGGGAGATCATCTTGAGTGCCATCATAGGCACACATAGGACAACCAGGTGATCAGGCCCAGTCAGCATAGGTTTATGAAAGGCAGGTTGTACTTGACTAACCCGATCACCTTCTATGGCAAGGTGACCCGCTTAGTGGGTGAGTGAAAGGCTTTGGATGTTGCCTACCTAGACTTTAGTAAAGCCTTTGACACCACTTCCCGCAGCATTCTTCTGGAGAAACTGGCTGCTTATGGCTTGGACAGGTGTACTCTTTGCTGAGTAAAAAACTGACTGGATGGCCAGGCCCAAAGAGTGGCGGTGAATGGAGTTAACTCCAGTTGGTGGCCAGTCACAAGTGATGTTCCCCTGGGCTCAGTATTGGGGCCAGTTCTGTTTAATATGTTTTATCAATGATCTGGACGAGGGGATCGAGTGCACCCTCACTAGGTTTGCAGACGACACCAAGTTAGGTGGGAATGTTGATCTGCTTGAGGGCAGGAAGGCTCTACAGAGGGATCTGGACAGTCTGGATCGGTGAGTTGAGGCCAACTGTATGAGGTTCAACAAGGCCAAGTGCCGAGTCCTGCACTTGGGTCACAACAACCCCATGCAAC